>NC_041380.1:83578318-83585807 GCF_002162155.2 Triticum dicoccoides
GCTGTCGATGAAGACCCGAACCACCCCGCCGCCTCCGCCGCTCGCCGGCGCCGTTTTCGGCCGAGTCCGGCTGTGGCCTTGCCACCAATGGACGCGGCGTCCTCTCCCCATTCGAACGCACCCACCCGCGGCCCCTTTTGGCCGCCGGGCGACGATTCCGGCGAAGTCCGGTGCCCCCTCCGCCGCGGACGCCCACCGGAGCCCCCAACGCCGGCTGCCGACGTGGCCGCCCGGGGCCACCGCCTGGGCCACTAACTGGTGGGCATAGGGCCCCCCCCCGCCGCCCTGATTGACTCGGTCAGCTGGGCTGACCGGTCCACCCCCTGCCTATGACATGGGGGCCCCACCCCCCAGGACGTTTTTTTTAAAAAAAGGGAAAGGAATTTAGATAAATATAATTAATAAAAATAATAATTAATTAAATTAATTAAATAATTAATTAATTAAGTAAATAATTAATTTAATTAATCCTGATTAATTAAACCTAATGACTAATTAACCTAATTAACTACTATTAATTAAACTTAACTAAGATAATTAGTTAACAGAGTATGACGAACGGGACCCACATGTCAGGGTTGACCTAGTCAACCCTTTTGACTGCTGACGTCAGCATGGCATCATGCTGACGTCATAATTCCATTTTTCGAATTAAATAATTAATTGATTAAATTCCAGAAATTAATAAAATCTTTAAAAAATCATATCTTTTAATCCGTAACTCGGATTAAAATATTTTCAACATGAAAGTTGCTCAGAACGACGAGACGAATCCGGATACGCAGTCCGTTCGTCCGCCACACACCCCTAACCTATCGAACCCTCAACTTTCCCCCTCCCGCTCCTCTGCCCGAAAACACAAAACCTCGGGGATATTTTCCCGGATGTTTCCCCCTTCACCGGTATCACCTCATACCGCGTTAGAACACGTCTAGCTCTGCCTGTTATCCTGTTATGCACTTGCTTGCTATGTATTTACTGTTTCTCCCCCCTCTTCTCTTCGGTAGACCCCGTGACGATACGGATGCCCCAGTTCGACTACGGAGTTGACGACCCCTCTCTCTTGCCAGAGCAACCAGGCAAGCCCCCCCTTTGATCACCAGATATCGCCTACTCTTCTCTATACTGCTTGCATTAGAGTAGTGTAGCATGTTACTGCTTTCCGTTAATCCTATTCTGATGCATAGCCTGTCATTGCTGCTACAGTCATTGATACCTTACCCGCAATCCTAAATGCTTAGTATAGGATGGTAGTGTTCCATCAGTGGCCCTACACTCTTGTCCGTCTGCCATGCTATACTACTGGGCTGTGATCTCTTCGGGAGGTGATCACGGGCATATACTATATACTTTACACTGTTACATTACCTGTGATACTGTTCGGAGTTGGGGGCTGAAAGGACAGGTGGCTCCATCCCGGTAGAGGTGGGCCTGGGTTCCCGACGGCCCCCGACTGTTACTTTGTGGCGGAGCGGCAGGGCAGGTTGAGACCACCTAGGAGACAGGTGGGCCTGGCCCTGTTCGGCGTTCGCGGATACTTAACACGCTTAACGAGATCTTGGTATTTGATCTGAGTCGGCTACGAGCCTATACGCACTAACCATCTACGCGGGAGTAGTTATGGGTATCCCGGCGTCGTGGTATCAGCCGAAGCCTTCTTGACGTCAGCGACTGAGTGGCGCGCGCCGGGTTGGACTGCATTAACGCAACTTCCTTTGTAATGGAGGTTGCTAGGTCTGCTCACCGGCCGCGTACGCAACGTGCAGGTGTGCAATGGGCGATGGGCCCAGACCCCTGCGCGCATAGGATTTAGACCGACGTGCTGACCTCTCTGTTGTGCCTAGGTGGGGCTGCGACGTGTTGATCTTCCGAGGCCGGGCATGACCCAGGAAAGTGTGTCCGGCCAAATGGGATCGAGCGTGTTGGGTTATGTGGTGCACCCCTGCAGGGAAGTTAATCTATTCGAATAGCCGTGATCTTCGGTAACAGGACGACTTGGAGTTGTACCTTGACCTTATGACAACTAGAACCGGATACTTAATAAAACACACCCTTCCAAGTGCCAGATACAACCGGTGGTCGCTCTCCCTCATGGATATGAGGAGGGGATCGCCGGGTAGGATTATGCTATGCGATGCTACTGGAGATGCTACTTGGAGATGCTACTTGGAGATGCTACTTGGAGGACTTCAATCTACTCTCTTCTACGTGCTGCGAGACGGAGGCTGCCAGAAGCGTAGTCTTCGATAGGACTAGCTATCCCCCTTTTATTCTGGCATTCTGCAGTTCAGTCCACCGACATGGCCTCCTTACACATATACCCATGCATATGTAGTGTAGTTCCTTGCTTGCGAGTACTTTGGATGAGTACTCACGGTTGCTTTCTCCCCCCTTTCCCCCCTTTCCTTTCTTTCTGGTTGTCGCAACCAGATGCTGGAGTCCAGGAGCCAGACGCCACCGTCGACGACGACCCCTACTACACCGGAGGTGCCTACTACTACGTGCAGCCCGCTGACGACGACCAGGAGTAGTTAGGAGGATCCCAGGCAGGAGGCCTGCGCCTCTTTCGATCTGTATCCCAGTTTGTGCTAGCCTTCTTAAGGCAAACTTGTTTAACTTATGTCTGTACTCAGATATTGTTGCTTCCGCTGACTCGTCTATGATCGAGAACTTGTATTCGAGCCCTCGAGGCCCCTGGCTTGTATTATGATGCTTGTATGACTTATTTATGTTTTAGAGTTGTGTTGTGATATCTTCCCGTGAGTCCCTGATCTTGATCGTACACGTTTGCGTGCATGATTAGTGTACGATTAAATCGGGGGCGTCACAAGTTGGTATCAGAGCCAACTGCCTGTAGGAATCCCCCTTCCAACTCCTTGGCCGAAGTCGAGTCTAGACTTTACAAAACTTTTACTAACATGGTTGTGCGGCCCATGGGCCCACGTCGCCATTGGGTGGTACTAGGATCTTTTACTCCTCGACCTTTACTCTGGGACTCTGAGCTCTCTTCTCTTCGGGTTAAATGATTTCGCTAAAAACAAAACTAACTTTAGGTTCTCGCAAGTACTTTCTCCCGGAGAGCCACTTGTTACCGATGACCGCCTGCTGCACCAGAAGATTCCGAAGATACTCTACGATGTGCTCTCGAGACTATGTGCCATCGCTTTTGCAATTCACTTCCATCGATAAATCCCTCTGGATAACTACTTACACCTATCGTTCATATTGTCATCCCCAGTTGCTCTTGTTATTACAAGATGTCCTGAAATACTCTTCGATATTCTGAGAATTCTTTACGCTTACTGCCCTGCAGTTCCTTGCTGCATGAATACCCCTACGGATAATTCTCGCACTTATCGAGTATCCGCTCATCCCCAGTTGTTCATGTGTTTCACAAAAGTCTTCAAAATAATATTCGATCTTCCGAAAATTCTCTGGAGCCTTTGGCTCTTGAAATTCTTGCTTGCTTGCATTATGGTTAATCCCATAAGTCTCGTAGTCTTAATGACATTCCTTGTCATTATCATTTTCAGTCTGTTGACTCAATATGTTTGCGAATACCCGCAAACATCATTGATCCTTATAAATTACCTTTCCGGCTGAGCTGCCATTCTTTTAACTGGAATTGGTTCTCGACCAATCCAATTGTCGTTGATTGTACCCTAAGGCTATTCAACTTATCCATCCCTAATCAGAGCATTGCTTCTGATCCCTTGATTTGGAAATCATAATTCCTTTGCATTTGACAATTGAGTTAGTCAGTTGTTTCTATAATTTGATCTCCTTGCACTCTTCTTCCTCTAGTTGAGTACCGATGCTCACGTCAGATCCCTTGTGGACCATCAGGCCCATTGTTGGATTTTATCCGTCAGCATCCTTCATATTCAATAACCTTGTGAGCCTTCCCTTGGATACATAATGCCCTTGGTAATTGTATCATCTACTTTCTCAACCTTGCTCTACTTTCGAGCTTGTGTTATTTACTCTTGAAACTTGTGGTATACGTTTCTAAGAAGCCCCTGTGGGTTGAACATATGCCTTCTCTAAACCGTGTGAACCCGAAAGTTTTCACGAGTCATACTCTTCTGGTGCTTCACCAGATAAAATTTCAACACTGCAACTTCATCGAACGTGAGAAGTGAATGAAAGGTTATGCATTGGAGAAGTGGGAGTCGACCTTGAACTTGTGTTCATGCCCATGGACACAATGTAGATCTTATCATTAAAGCTTATTTTAAATAAATTATTCCTTTGGTATAAGTTCATCTTATATCTAGGATCTGGCCTTTTGCAACCGTGGTTCCGACCATGATTGTTCTTCTTTGATCTCATTTCTCGGACAAGTTAAAACAATTGTCTTCTATGGATCAATACACCAGTCCCACCTTTACTTTGATCTTGTGTCGAGTATTACCCCCCTGGTATCTCGAGATTATCATGGAACTGCATAACTCCTTATGAGTTCTTCATCAAGTGCTACCTTCCCACTGATTCCAATTTTTCGCGGGCTCTGAGTTATTGAACACTCAAAGACACCGATAACTGAACCGAGTCCGCTCTTCGGTTCAACAACTCTTCAGTAAGCTTCTATAAGTACGAGTTTGTACCCGATCACGCCATTCCTAGCCTGTTTGGCTATATCATTGTCGTGACGATTCTAACTGTGCTACCTGGTCCTTATTCTCGGAGCACCAATTTTCGACGATGAACTAACCTTATGTCGATCCTCATCGTCATATCATTTCGCCTTGAACAACAAGCTTGGTTTCGAGTTTGTGTCGTACCCTTGGTTCCAATAACCTTTCACTTCATCATTGACTTGATGTCGTTACCGATCGATTACATCTTCATGAACTCTCGCGACAAAGGTGTCGTGATCATCAACATTCCGAGCTCTTCCAGGATATGAATTGAGTTCATTATGAGAAATAGCATCCTTTGCCCTCGATGATTTGGGTTATCATCCACAACATTATTGCATTCCCTCCAACACAAAACTTGTTCTTGTTTTGTGTTGTACCTTGAGTTCCATGCTATCCAACTTATGTTATGATCTACCGCGGAGTATTACCACCTTTTATGTTGAGAATGTCGTGGTAATTTTACCACCTCTTGAGAATTCTTGATATAGTAATATCTCTCGCCTTTTGCGTTCGTTTCCTGGTCTCCGTGTTGTTTCTAACCGGAATACCAACAAATGGTCTGTGATGTGTAAATTCTAAACTTCTAGCAACCCTATTGCTTTGAAGTTATTGGTCTACAGTTTCATTCTAAGTCTATTTCTTATTGAATCATCATTCGAACATTGATCGTGCTACCTAGTCCAGATTCCTGGGTGCACCCTTCTACCATTTTTCAGTTGTGTATGTTTTCCCTCGAGCATACATCATTATATCATTTGATCTGACAAATGATATTTCTTTGTTCACATAATTGTGGAAATAAATCCTTTGGAAATCTCGATGATTTGTTGCTGAGCCTATCAGCCACCTCCTCATCCTCTCCTTGGTTTAATGATGAACTATTGCTTCAGAAACCCGCTCCCATAGTTCATTTCTCGAGAATCTTGCAATGTCATTTCGTCAATTTGTGTTGCACCTTTTCCTCTCGGACCCCCTGAGTCTGAGGTATCATGACACCAGTTGGATATGAATCTCGGTCAGTTATGATGGTTGGGACAACTCTCCAAGGGTCATGATGTTGATCCTTTGATGACCCGGTAACATGATGTCATGCCTAGCACCCCCCCCCCCGGCTGGAGGACCTATCATTATAATTTCTTTTGCAAGATAACCATTCTTCCTGGAGGAAATTGTAAGACTTATCCTACAAGTTGTTCCTAATGGATCTTTCCTATATCCAAAGTCTGGCCCTTGATTGAAACAAAGACCATGTCAATTCTATCTCGAAGCATGTCTATGGTACTCCGATGTTTCAACAAGAACATTTGAAGCCCAATGCTAAACGTTTCTTGCTCAATTATCCAAACACCGATGTATGGATAATGTCATGAAAATTTCTCTCCCCTCACCTAGAGGCTTTTCTACTTAATATCATGTCATGGTTATCATGTTCTGCTTGTCCTTGGGAAGGATATACCCCTGAAATATGTGTATAAACACATTTTCCATTCCATTGTTCTATTTGATCTGATGATCACCTTTTCCTTTCCATTGTTTTGTTTAACCTTTCTTGTGATCTATATGATCTAAGCAGTAATATTCTCCTGCTTATGTAAACACCTCGGTGTACAACTCTGTCAGCAAGACCCTGTTACTATTGTTGAAAACATTCCGGTAACCACCGATGGACGAGAACTTTGCCTATTGGCCCGCCTCGTTCAACGAGCAGGAAAATGGTTCTCTTCGTCCCTCGCCCTTGGTATCGATGTTGTTGCCGACATATCTGACAGGCTACCCTTTGACACACCTTACTATCATGACCGTGCAAAATGTCGGCCCCCTTCCTACTTCCAACCACATGGTGGGCCCATAACCCATAGTTCCACAGGATCGAAACCTGACTCTCCTGCACCCCTGTTCCTAAAGCTAATCCTCACGCTTGACTTCGTATGAAAGATCACGAGCCACCTTCCCCGATCTTATCGACCAGATAGTTAACCTTGCAGAGGTTCGTTCTCCCTGTATGCCCACCCTTTATTCCTTTGTAAGTACGATGGAGTTCCGGAAGAAAGGACGCCGACTTCATCTTGATGACCTAAAGCAGTGAAATGAAGACATCAATGTATTGGACCGGCCTCTTCGAGAAGAGCAAGCCGGGATGAGAAGACCCGCTAGATTCGTTACCAAACTTCCCCCCCTTACTCCCCTCCTAAATCTCGGGACGAGATTTCTTGTAGTGGAGGAGATTTGTAACACCCGGATAATCATGCTACAGTAATCTCACGTGATAGTGCCACGTCACCTCTGTCACTGTAGTTAACCACGGGTTAGATCGAAACGGTTTCGAAATTAAAATTCAAGATTATAATGACAATAAAAGTTTTCAGGAATTAAAACTAAAATGTTCGGGGGTTGTCTAATATTACAAAGTTAATTATGGTGGGGTGCACACATTTTTGTAAAGTGTCTAGATATTATTAAATGAATTAAAACAGAAAAGGAAAAATAAGAAAAGAAAAATAAAACAAAAGGAGAAAAAGGGAACCCCCCCTGGCCCAACTGGGCCAAGCCCACCTGGCCCAGCCGGCCAGCCCCCTGGCCCGGCCCACTCCCTCACTCCCATAACCCCCCTCCCACGGTGGGCAAACCCTAGCCGACCACCCCATTCCCTCCCCGCGCCGATCTGGATCGGCTCCGCCCGATCCCGTCGCCCCCCGACGCCGGCGACCGACCCGCCGCCCTGACCTCACCACATCCCCTCCTCCCCGACCGGCCGCGCAGGGCGCAAGGCCCCTCGTCGCCTCGGGCCGTCCCCGACCCCCACCCCACCTCGCCGGATCCGCGACGCCGGACGGCCGCCTCCCCGC
>NC_041380.1:83587029-83594406 GCF_002162155.2 Triticum dicoccoides
GCTGGGCTGACTGGTCCACCCCCCTGCCTATGACATGGGGGCCCCACCCCCCGGACGTTTTTAAAATAAAAAAAGGGAAAGGAATTTAGATAAATATAATTAATAAAAATAATAATGAATAAAATTAATTAAATAATTAAATAATTTAATTAATCCTGATTAATTAAACCTAATGACTAATTAACCTAATTAACTACTGTTAATTAAACTTAACTAAGATAATTAGTTAACAGAGTATGACGAATGGGACCCACATGTCAGGGTTGACCTAGTCAACCCTGTTGACTGCTGACGTCAGCATGGCATCATGCTGACATCATAATTCCATTTTTCGAATTAAATAATCAATTGATTAAATTCCAGAAATTAATAAAATCTTTAAAAAATCATATCTTTTAATCCGTAACTCGGATTAAAATATATTCAACATGAAAGTTGCTCAGAACGACGAGACAAATCCGGATACGCAGTCCGTTCGTCCGCCACACACCCCTAACCTATCGAACCCGCAACTTTCCCCTCCGGTTCCTCTGCCCGAAAACACAAAACCTCGGGGATATTTTCCCGGATGTTTCCCCCTTCACCGGTATCACCTCATACCGCGTTAGAACACGTCTAGCTCTGCCTGTTATCCTGTTATGCACTTGCTTGCTATGTATTTACTGTTTCTCCCCCCTCTTCTCTTTGGTAGACCCCGTGACGATGTGGATGCCCCAGTTCGACTACGGAGTTGACGACCCCTCTCTCTTGCCAGAGCAACCAGGCAAGCCCCCCCTTTGATCACCAGATATCGCCTACTCTTCTCTATACTGCTTGCATTAGAGTAGTGTAGCATGTTACTGCTTTCCGTTAATCCTATTCTGATGCATAGCCTGTCATTGCTGCTACAGTCATTGATACCTTACCCGCAATCCTAAATGCTTAGTATAGGATGCTAGTGTTCCATCAGTGGCCCTACACTCTTGTCCGTCTGCCATGCTATACTACTGGGCTGTGATCACTTCGGGAGGTGATCACGGGCATATACTATATACTTTACACTGTTACATTACCTGTGATACTGTTCGGAGTTGGGGGCTGAAAGGACAGGTGGCTCCATCCCGGTAGAGGTGGGCCTGGGTTCCCGACGGCCCCCGACTGTTACTTTGTGGCGGAGCGGCAGTGCAGGTTGAGACCACCTAGGAGACAGGTGGGCCTGGCCCTGTTCGGCGTTCGCGGATACTTAACACGCTTAACGAGATCTTGGTATTTGATCTGAGTCGGCTACGAGCCTATACGCACTAACCATCTACGCGGGAGTAGTTATGGGTATCCCGGCGTCGTGGTATCAGCCGAAGCCTTCTTGACGTCAGCGACTGAGTGGCGCGCGCCGGGTTGGACTGCGTTAACGCAACTTCCTTTGTAATGGAGGTTGCTAGGTCTGCTCACCGGCCGCGTACGCAACGTGCAGGTGTGCAATGGGCGATGGGCCCAGACCCCTGCGCGCATAGGATTTAGACCGACGTGCTGACCTCTCTGTTGTGCCTAGGTGGGGCTGCGACGTGTTGATCTTCCGAGGCCGGGCATGACCCAGGAAAGTGTGTCCGGCCAAATGGGATCGAGCGTGTTGGGTTATGTGGTGCACCCCTGCAGGGAAGTTAATCTATTCGAATAGCCGTGATCTTCGGTAACAGGACGACTTGGAGTTGTACCTTGACCTTATGACAACTAGAACCGGATACTTAATAAAACACACCCTTCCAAGTGCCAGATACAACCGGTGGTCGCTCTCCCTCAGGGATATGAGGAGGGGATCGCCGGGTAGGATTATGCTATGCGATGCTACTGGAGATGCTACTTGGAGATGCTACTTGGAGATGCTACTTGGAGGACTTCAATCTACTCTCTTCTACGTGCTGCGAGACGGAGGCTGCCGGAAGCGTAGTCTTCGATAGGACTAGCTATCCCCCTTTTATTCTGGCATTCTGCAGTTCAGTCCACCGACATGGCCTCCTTACACATATACCCATGCATATGTAGTGTAGTTCCTTGCTTGCGAGTACTTTGGATGAGTACTCACGGTTGCTTTCTCCCCCCTTTTCCCCCCTTTCCTTTCTTTCTGGTTGTCGCAACCAGATGCTGGAGTCCAGGAGCCAGACGCCACCGTCGACGACGACCCCTACTACACCGGAGGTGCCTACTACTACGTGCAGCCCGCTGACGACGACCAGGAGTAGTTAGGAGGATCCCAGGCAGGAGGCCTGCGCCTCTTTCGATCTGTATCCCAGTTTGTGCTAGCCTTCTTAAGGCAAACTTGTTTAACTTATGTCTGTACTCAGATATTGTTGCTTCCACTGACTCGTCTATGATCGAGCACTTGTATTCGAGCCCTCGAGGCCCCTGGCTTGTATTATGATGCTTGTATGACTTATTTATGTTTTAGAGTTGTGTTGTGATATCTTCCCGTGAGTCCCTGATCTTGATCGTACACGTTTGCGTGCATGATTAGTGTGCGATTAAATCGGGGGCGTCACAATGTGCTATGGGTAGAGAAAGGCCTCATCGCCTCGAAAGATCCAAGATACCCACTCTACGTGGTTAACGTTCCGCGGCAAATGCCGTACATCGACAGCTTCCCCGCGGATAAGTTCTTCCTCCGATTCGATTACATATTCGACATGTTTCACGTGAAGAAGCTGGATTTTACGTGTGTCCGCCTTTATGCCTTGCACATGAACTACATCATCTGGGTTGAGCAGATATCTCATATCTGTGTCGCTGACCCGTACTACATGCACGAGGGCTTCTTGGGAGTCTGCACAAAGCACCATGAATACGCGAGGGATTACATCGTCAGTTTCATGCTCGCCAATAAGGACATGGGGGCGATTCTCGTGCCTTATCATCCTGTGTAAGTCATCTGCGCTGCTATCCTTCCTTCGATTTCAATCATTCATTTGCACTGTGGAGGCTAATTAATTTGAGGACTTATTTTACGCAGCGGCGGGCGCGCCGTCCTCATCATCCTCTACCCCCGATTCTCCCATGCTCTTTACTTGGACTCGTCGAAGAACATTCACAAAAAGGATTACACCCACATTAAGGATGTTCTCGACAGTGCTATGTATTACTACCAATCAATGGGTGGAGAGGTCAGGGACAAGAAGAGAAGGGGCGGCAGGGTCGCCTTCGGCCATAAGACCGACTTCTGGTGCATCCACCAACCGAACGATTCTCTTAATGATGGATTCTATGTCCTACACCACATGCTGGAGTACAGACAGGATCACCAGAACCTTCGCATGTCACCTTCTTCCGGCGATGCCCATATTCTGCAATGGGCAAAGGACATAGGAGATATCGAGGATCATCGACTTCGAGCTGAGTTCTATAACATCCAGCGCGAACTTGCCCAAATCATCATGAAGGAGGTCATAGGAAAAACAAGGATGTTCTACGGAGAAGGACAAATGTCGCGGGAAGACGTCCGAACATGGATAGCCTCTCAGCGTCTCGACCTGAAGCCTTTCACTAGGCTCGGGGACTATCTCCCTGACTTGGATGGATGGAACGACATGTTGGAGTGATTGTCGATATATGACAATGTGTCCATTTAGTCCATACTTTCTGTATGACAAAACTTTGAGTTATGCACGGTGAAACTTTATTTGTGATGTAATTAAACCGTCCTCCTCCTCGACTAGCGAAAATCACTCTAGTTAGGGCATTTTGGGGTACGACGAACTTTGTTATTTATGCTTATGATATGTTGTTTCTATTTTTGCCAAGTCTGTCTCTTTCTGTTGCTCAACTATATATGTTGCATATCACCGACTCATGTGACGATGCAGGTGCATAAATCATAGATGGCGAAGAAGTGCTACGCCAGGAGTATATATACGACAAGTGGCCGGAGTGTCAGGCCCAGGTGTACTGGTTTCCGGTTTTCGAGCGACAGGCAGTAGTTAGTTTAGGTTCACGCTAATGCGAGAGAGGGATATGAACTCATATACTCAAAGTGATAGCTCTTCTCGCGTATATCATTGTTTAGATGGATGACGATGTATTTGCAAGTAATCGAGACTTGTATCGCTATTTAAGAGATGATGACGAGAGACCACTTTGTGTTGGATGATGATTATGATGAGACTATTTGTATGTATATGCTATGATTACATCTGTGGTCTCGCAGGCATTTGTATGTGTATCATGATGACATTTGTATGTGCTAAAGATTCTTCTATAAAGCCTGTTCAAATACAAAACAAATATGCCAGAAAAAAACTACTAAAATTAGCAGTAGCAAGTGGAGAAAAGTTAGCAGCAGTGCGGTAGTAGCAGTAGCGCGCACGGAAGAAGCGTGCTATATCTATTAGCAGTAGCGAGCTTCCACTAAGCGTGCTGCTGCTACACTTGTGTAGCAGTAGCGCGCACGGAAGAAGCGCGCTATATCTATTAGCAGTAACGAGCTTCCACTAAGCGTGCTGCTGCTACACTTGTGTAGCACTAGCGCTGTGAGCACGCGCTACTGCTATGTGTTAGCTGTAGCGCCTTATTAGTAGCGCCGGTCCGCGCGCTACTGATACACCTAAAACCCGCGCTGCTGCTAGCCTTTTCCCTAGTAGTGTGATGATGTGTGAGTAGTTTACCTTAGACCTTCGGGTCCATAGTTATTAGGTAGATGGCTTCTTCTCTCTCTTTGGATCTCAATACAAAGTTCTCCTCGGTTTTCTTGGAGATCTATTCGATGTAATCTTCTTTTGCGATGTGTTTGTCGAGATCCGATGAATTGTGGGTTTATGATCAAGATTATCTATGAACTATATTTGGAACTTCTCTGAATTCTTTTATGTATGATTGGTTATCTTTGCAAGTCCCTTTGAATTATCAGTTTGGTTTGGCCTACTAGATTGATCTTTCTTGCAATGGGAGAAGTGCTTAGCTTTGGGTTCCATCTTGCGGTGCTCGATCCCAATGACAGTAGGGGAAACGACATGTATTGTATTGTTGCCATTGAGGATAAAAAGATGGGGTTTATATCATATTGCATGAGTTTATCCCTCTACATCATGTCATCTTGCTTAAGGCATTACTCTGTTCTTATGAACTTAATACTCTAGATGCATGCTGGATAGCGGTCGATGTGTGGAGTAATAGTAGTAGACGCAGGCAGGAGTCAGTCTACTTGTCACGGACGTGATGCCTATATACATGATCATACCTAGATATTCTCATAACTATGCTCAATTCTATCAATTGCTCGACAATAATTTGTTCACCCACCGTAATACTTATGCTATATTGAGAGAAGCCACTAGTGAAACCTATGGCCCCCGGGTCCATTTTTCATCATACAAGTTTCCAATCTACTTTATTTTGCAATCTTTACTTTCAATCTATATCATAAAAATACCAAAAATATTTATCTTATTATTATTATCTCTATCAGATCTCACTCTTGCAAGTGGCCGTGAAGGGATTGACAACCCCTTTATCGCGTTGGTTGCGAGGTTCTTATTTGTTTGTGTAGGTACGAGGTGACTCACGCGTGGTCTCCTACTGGATTGATACCTTGGTTCTCAAAAAACTGTGGGAAATACTTACGCTGCTCTGCTGCATCACCCTTTCCTCTTCAAGGGAAAACCAACGCATGCTCAAGAGGTAGAACTTGCCGTAGCGCAGAAGGAGGCTTAGTAGAAAGCAACACTCGCCGATAAGAAGCTAGCTTTAGTCGGGGCACTCGAGGAAGACAATGCCAAGTTGAAAACATCTCTTGCCGAGGCCAATCGAGAAGTGACCCATCTGAAGAAAGATAAGGTAGCTTTGAACGACAAGATTGAAGGCACTTCTCGTAAGAGAAATGACCTGGAGGCCTATCTGGGAGCACTCGCCAAGAAGTTATTCCTTATGCTTGAAGGTATCTTTCCTTGTCCGACTGCTTTGCTATCATCCAGTCACCATAAATCGGTCGACTCATTAACTCTTTGTGGTTGTAGAATTCTGTCAAAACTTTGAGGAAGAAACTGGGCGAATCGAGACGAGCTTGTGCCCCATCAATTCTCCTGTCAATGATGAAGCTGCTATGAATGTGCTCCGACAGGAATCCCGTCTTGCCAGCGTTACAGACTACCTTGCTCGCCTGAAGGTCGCGGTGTCGCGGATCGACACGTCGCTTTGGCCGAAGGAGACACTCCAAAATGACCTCGAGTCCTTGATGACTCGACTCAATGAGATCCTTGGTCGAGTGCAGGAATGGAAGAAGTCATCTGCTCGATGCGGTGCTGACGTAGCTCTGTCACTTGTTCGAGTCCATTGTAAGGAGGCTAAGGAAGAAAAGCTAGCAGCAATCAAGGTTGCCAACACCAAGAGACTCGACTTCCAGTCTTTCATGGAGACCTTCATTGCTGCCGCTACTCGAATTGCAGATGGAATTGACCTAGATGAGTTCATTGAGCCTGCTAGTGCCCCTCCTACGGAGTGAACAAACTTTTTATGATCTTATTAAATTTGCCTCGGTATGATGAGTGGTTTTGTAACCGTTAAAACTCCTTCGGGCCGAATGCCAGAGTACTTTAATCTGTTGTCTGGAACCTCGTAGGATTTATCTGAACTTTGTTGTTTTTGAATCTCTTGGCTATGAGTGGAATTTGATTCTTCAGTCTGAATTGATACTGACTCTGTGGTGCAGCTCAGTCGAGTGGATCATGAACAAGGGCACTCGGTGCCGTCCATGACCTGCACCTCGTCGTCCTTGCGGATCAGGATGGAGCGGACATTGTATTTGTGCCGCAGCTCCGAGGATAAGGTCGTAGTTGACCTGCACCTCGTCGTCCTTGCGGATCAGGATGGAGAGGACATTGTATTTGTGCTGCAGCTATAAGGAAAAGGTCGCAGTCGACTGGCACATCATCGTCCTTGTGGATGAGGATGGAGCGGACATTGTATTTGTGCCGCAGCTCTAAGGATAAGGTCACGGTCGACCTGCACCTCATCCTCCTTGCGGATCAGGATGGAGCGGACATTGTATTTGTGCCGCAGCTCTGAGGATAAGGTCGCAGTCGACCGGCACCTCGTCGTCCTTGTGGATCAGGACGGAGCGTGCTTGAAACTTAGGCGAGTACGAAGCTGCAGCTAAGCCTCCGCGTGGGAGGATTTCTCTCCACTCGGTAGGATTTTTAAACTTAGGCGAGTACGGGACTGCAACTAAGCCCCCGAGTGGGAGGATTGTTCTCCACTCGGTAGGATTTTTTAAACTAAGGCGAGTACGAGACTGCAGCTAAGCTCCCGAGTGGGAGGATTGCTCTCCACTTGGTAGGATTTTTTAAACTTAGGCGAGTACGGGACTGCAGCTAAGCCTCCGAGTGGGAGGATTACTCTCCACTCGATAGGATTTTTTAA
>NC_041380.1:83595238-83648978 GCF_002162155.2 Triticum dicoccoides
AAACTGCAGCTAAGCCTCCGAGTGGGAGGATTGCTCTCCATTTGGTAGGATTTTTTAAACTTAGATGAGTACGAGACTGCAGCTAAGTCCCCGAGTGGGACGATTGCTCTCCACTCGGTAGGATTTTTTGAACTTAGGCGAGTACGGGACTGCAGCTAAGCTTCCGAGTGGGAGGATTGCTCTCCACTCAGTAGGATTTTTTAAACTTAAGCGAGTATGAGACTGTAGCTAAGCCCCCGAGTGGGAGGATTGCTCTCCACTCGGTAGGATTTTTTAAACTTAGGCGAATCGGATTCGCAGCTAAGCCCCCCGAGTGAGAGCATTAGTCCCCACTCGGTAGGATTTTGTTTTTGAAACTTAGGCGAATCGGATTCATGGCTAAGCCACCCACTGGGGGATTTTGGACACATGCATAATTAATAACAATCATTTAGGAGACTGTAAAACCATGTCTTTGATAAACAAACTGAGAGGTACTTCTTATTACATGTCGATAGTCTGAATGCTTAAGTGTAAAAATGGCGGAGAAGCTCCGCATTCCAAGCGCGTGGCTCGTCTTTCTTGTGTTCCACATCGTATAGGTGATATGCACCATTGTGGAGAACTTTGGTGATGATGAAGGGCCCCTCCCAAGAGGGAGCAAGCTTGTGTGGACGTTGTTGATCCACTCGGAGAACCAGGTTCCCCTCCTGAAATGCTCGACCTCTTATGTTCCTAGCATGGAATCGACGAAGGTCTTGCTGATAGATGGTCGACCTGATCAGGGCCATCTATCTCTCTTCTTCTAAAAGATCAACAACGTCTTGACGGGCTTGTTCTGCTTCTGGCTCTCAGAAGAGCTCCACTTGTGGGGCGTTATGGAGTAAATCAGTCGGCAGCACGACCTCGGCTCCATAAACCAGGAAGAAGTGAGTCCGGCCAGTCGACCGATTTGGCGTTGTTCTCAGACCCCATGGTACTGATGGTAACTCATCTACCCGGGCACCAGCCGCATGTTTGAGGTCTCGCAACAATCTAGGTTTCAACCCTTGTAAGATCAAACCATTTGCTCTTTCAGCTTGTCCATTCGACTGAGGGTGAGCGACTGAAGCGTAGTCGACCCAGGTGCCCTGGGAAGCGCAGAAAGCTCTGAACTCATCTGAATCAAAGTTTGAATCGTTGTCCGTGATGATGCCGTGCGGGACTCCATATCTGAATGTTAACTCTCTGATAAAGCTGATGACATTTCTCGAATCGAGATTATTGATGGGTTTGGCTTCAATCCATTTAGTGAACTTGTCGACAAGCAGGTGGGTGAAACCACTTCTGCCAGTCCTCAAGGGTCCAACCATATCCAACCCCCAAACAGAAAATGGCCAGACGAGTGGAATGGTCTTCAAGGCTGAAGCGTCTTGTGAGACATGTTGGAGTAGAACTGGCAGCCCTCACACTTGTCGACTATTTCCTTTGCCATTTCATTTGCTCGCGGCCAGTAAAAACCTGCTTGGTATAATTTGGCCACGATTGTCCGAGAGGACACATGGTGACCACAGGTCCCGAGTGGATATCATTAAGAATCATTCGACCCTCCTCTATGGTAATGCATCACTGGGCAACTCGAGTCACACATTCCATGTACAATCGACCACTTATCATAGTGAAGGCTTTAGATCGACGGACAATCTGTCGTGCTTCATCTTCGTCTTCTGGAAGTTCTTTCCTGGGAATCGATACACGGCACTGTCCAGTCAGGAATGACGACCAAAACTTCCATGATTAGGTCGACCACGGCTGGGATTTCAACTTCAGTCGGATCAGTAGAACTCTTAGGTTGCGGGGCCTCTTCTGTGAAAGGATCCTCTTGAATTGATGGTGTGTGTAGATGCTCCAAAAACACATTGCTGGGAATGGGCTCCCGCTTGTAACCTATTTTTTCCAGGTCATCCGCTACCTGGTTCTTCAGTCGGGGAATGTGGTGGAGCTCTAGCCCTTCGAACTTCTTTTCCAGCTTTCTTACTGCATTGCAATAACCAGTCATAGCTGGGCTTCTGACATCCCCCTACTTCATCACTTGATTGACCACCAAATCTGAGTCACCGTAGACCATTAGGCGATGGACGTCGAGTGAAATGGCCATTCGCAACCCATACTGAAGTGCTTCGTAGTCAGCTTCATTGTTGGAGGAATCAAAGTGAATCTGAAGGACATAACTGAGTTTGTCACCTCGCAGGGATACCAGAACCACTCCAGCGTCAGAACCATTCAACATCTTGCATCCATCAAAGAACATAGTCCAATGTTCCGAGTGGACTTGAGTCGGTTGTTGTTGTTGAGTCCACTCGGCAAGCAAATCTGCTATTGCCTGGGACTTGATTGCTTTCTTTGCCTCAAACTTGATATCCAATGGAAGGAGTTCAATCGCCCATTTTGCCACTCGACCAATTGTGTCTCTGTTGTTCAAAATTTCTGACAATGGAGCATCACTGACGACTGTGATAGAGTGATCTGAGAAATAGTGTGCAACCTTCTTCGAAGTCAAGTAAATTCCATAGACAAGCTTCTGATAATGTGAATATCTCTGCTTGGATGGAGTTAAGACTTCAGAGATATAGTACAATTAGCGTTGAACCTTATAGGCTTTACCTTCTTCTTCCCGCTCAACCGTGAGAACTGTACTGACAACTTGTCCAGTGGCTGCAATATAAAGCAGTAAAGGCTCTTTGCTGATTGGAGCAGCGAGCACTGACTAGGTGGAAAGCAGGGTTTTGAGCTCTGCGAACGCTGCGTCAGCTTCAGGAGTCCACTCGAACTTAGCAAATTTCTTCATCTATCGATAAAGAGGCAATGCCTTTTCACCGAGACGAGAGATGAATCGACTCAAGGCGGCCAAACAACTAGTAAGCTTCTGAATGTCGTGTATGCACATAGGGCTTTTCATTCGGAGTATTGTGCCAACTTTCTCTGGGTTAGCATCGATCCCACATTCAGAAACAAGGAAACCGAGTAACTTTCCACCTGGAACTCCGAATGTACACTTTGATGGGTTAAGCATGATATCATACCTTCTCAGGTTGGCAAAGGTTTCAACGAGGTCAGTCAGCAGGTCGGAACCTTTACGCGACTTAACCATGATGTCATCCATGTACACTTCCACATTCCGACTGATTTGAGTGAGCAGGCACTTCTGTATCATGCGCATGAATGTGGAGCCAGCATTCTCGAGACCAAAGGGCATGGTAACATAGCAAAAGCAGCCGAATGGGGTGATAAAAGATGTTTTTATTTCATCGGGTCCATACAATCGGATCTAATGGTATCCGGAGTACGCGTCCAGAAAGGACAATCGTTGACATCCCGCAGTCGAGTTGACTATTTGATCGATGCGGGGGAGAGGGAAGTGATCTTTCGGGCAGGCCTGATTGATATGCTTGAAGTCAATACACATGCGGAGTGAACCATCTTTCTTGGGAACCATGACGACATTGGCGAGCCACTCGGAGTGGTAAATCTCTCGAATGAACTCGGCTGCCAGAAATCGAGCCACTTCCTCGCTGATTGCCTTTCTTTTCTCCATGGCAGACCATCAGAGATTCTCTTTGATAGGTTTTGCTTTTGGTTCGACTCACAAATGGTGCTAAGCCAGTCCCCTGGGTACACCTGGCATGTCAGAAGGTTTCCATGTGAAGATGTCCCAATTCTCACAGAGGAACTGGATGAGCGCTTATTCCTATTTGCTGTCGAGTGTTGTTGAAATATGAGTCGGAGTAGCATTGGGATCAGTCGGGTGGATGTGAACTAACTTTGTTTCACCAGACGACTTAAATGCAGATACTGAAGCAAGCTACTTAGCTCTCAACAAATCATTCGGATCTGCAGTCTTCTTGTATTCTTCCATTTCTATTGCTGCCATCTGTTCATCGGCAATCTTCGAGCCCTTTCGGAAGCACTCTTCTGCTCGCTGCCGATTACCAGTGACTGTAATCACGCCCCTAGGACCAGGCATCTTCAGTTTGAGGTACACGTAACATGGTCGAGCCATGAAACGAGCATACACAGTTCTGCCCAGGATAGCATGATAGGCACTGTGAAAATCCACAACTTCAAATGTCAACTTTTCCTTACGATAATTCTTTGAATCACCGAAAACCACGTCAAGAGTGATCTGACCAAGTGAGTCAGCTTTCTTTCCAGTATAACTCCGTGGAACCGCATGTTGCTCTCGCTGAGCTTGGACATCGAAATGCCCATCCCTCAGAGGGTCTTAGCATACAAAAAGTTCAAACCACTGCCGCCATCCATCAATACTTTGGTCAATCGGGTGCCCCCAATGACTGGGTCGACCACCAATGCTTGCCTCCCGGGGGTGGCTACGTGCGGCGGGTGGTCTAACTAGTTGAATGTGATGGGAGTCTTTGACCACTTCAGATATGTGGCCGTTGCCGGAGCAACCATGTTTACCTCTCTGTTGATCACTTTCAGTCAACTTTTACTTTGAATGTCAGCAAAAATCACCAAAGTGGAATTGACATTGGGAAATCCTTCCTCATCCTCTTCCTTTTCCTCATCCTTGTCAGATTCCTTCTCCTTCTCACTGGGTTGCTTTTCTCGGAACTGTTGTATAAGGACTCGACACTGTCGAGTGGTATGTTTGGGATAAATTAAATTACCCTCTCCATCTTTCTTGATGTGAATGTGACATGGCAGATCTAACACGTCGTTCCCTGCAGAATCCTTCACTTTCTTGGGGGTCCAGGGCCCTTTAGACTTTCCTTTAGATTTTCCTTGGGTTGCGACTGCAACCTCTCCAGGACCTGCAGGTTATGCTTTGCGCTTCTTCTTCCGATTGGAATTACCTCCTCCGGTGTCCTGGCCGACTGGTTTGCTCTTGCCGTTGCGGAGTCGGTCTTCTTCTTCGTCGTTTGCGTACCGAGTGGCTATCTCCATCATTCAGGTCAGGGACATGTCTCCTGTCCGACCGAATTTCAGGTTGAGCTCCCGATACCGAACACCCTCCTTGAAGGCGCAAACTTCTTGATGCTGAGACACATTCTCCATGGTGTGATGCAAAGTGGTCCACCTCTGGATGTAATCCCTCAAAGTTTCATTCGGTTTTTGCATGCAATGTTGCAATTCTGTCAATCCCGCTGGTCGTTTGCACGTGCCCTCAAATGTTCTGACGAACACTCGAGCCAACTCCTCCCAGCTGAATATACTGCCCGGAACCAACTGATTCAACCAAGCTCTCGCTAACCCTTCAAGCATCAGGGGAAGGTGCTTCATGGCCACTTCATCATTTCCTCCACCGATCTGCACAGCCACTCGGTAGTCCTCAAGCCAGGTGTCAGGCTTCGATTCACTAGTGAACTTACTGAACCCCTTCGCCAACCTGAAGTTGGGAGGGATCTTTGCAGCCCTGATGGCTCTGCTAAAACAATCGGGACCAGAAACATGCACTCTGCTTCCAGTCGGGCGATCTCTGTCTTGCCCTTCTCTGTGTGCTCGATTCCTGTCCACCAAACTTTGCACCAAAATTGACCTTGCATCAAACCCTAGTTCTCTTGGGTCGACTAGCCTCCTCCGCTCTTCACTGTATGGGCGCCTATCATCATAATGTCGGTGCACACTGATTCGCCCCTCGGAGGGGGCGTAGGCACTCGACGGCGGTCATCACGGTCGTGCCGATGATCGTGCTTCTCGTGGTTCCGACCCAAGTACTTCCCTTGGCGATGCCCTCGTCCCTCACACCGCGGAGGCCATCTTGGGTTGTGAGCCAACTGAACTGTGTCAGCTACTACAGATCTGCTATGAATTCCGTTACGCGACTGAGACACTACAGTGTTCTGCTCTCCTGCTGCTCGGAGCAGCGCTCTGATCTGCATCAAACCTCTACCAGCCTCTGACTGGGACGGCTGAATGGATTCTGCTATGCGGTCCGTGGCTGTAAGGTTTTGAATCGGAGTGTGGTATACCTGCGGTTCAGGCGGGAACAACTGCCGCTGCCGTTGACTAGATTCGGGGATCTGCCGTCGAGCGCGATCGTCGAGTGCATCCTGAAGGTTCTCTAGTCGAGTGCGCTAAGCCAGAGTGGCCAAACATGCCGCCTCCACGGCCCGAGCTTCAAAGGTTTCTCCAACAACAGGTGTGTGGAGCACCTCCATACTGTGGCGGTGAAGTTCTTCCCTCTTCTGAGAAGAGAGGGTTTCGAGGTGGTACTCCTCGTGAACGCGCGATGGATAGCCGCCGCCGTCGTTGCTGCCGTTGCGACACATGCCAGGTGGGCTGCATGGCGTGTCGACCATCAGGACCTCTGTTGTGGGGTCGCTGCTGTCGCACTTGGATAAGGTCTCAACGGAGCCAGCCGACAGATCGAACAGGCTGTATAGAGATTCGTCGTGATCGATTGTCGCGACTTGAGGGGTGGCCGACTGACATGCCACCGCATGCTTCACCCACCGCTGAAGCCGTGACCGACCGGACCGCTTGTGACGGCGAACATCGGGGAGCGAAGACACCGCGGGATTCGACCGATACTGGGTCGACGGCTGCCGCAGAGGGACGCCGCAAACGCATGCACGAAAGTGCGTCGCCCCACGGACGAGGAGTGCCTCGACGCCGAGGGGAGATTCTTGAAGCCAAGCGGAGTCGTCGGCGATGAAAACAAGCGCACCGAGACAGATCTCGCAGCCCTCAGCCAAACCTCCGCCGAAAACCATGATGAAAGGACTCGGAGAAATCGCAACTTCCAGGGAAAGTCACTAAGACACTGGCCCCAAGGTTGGCACCAACTATCGTGGTACTAAGTCTGACAGTAGAATGGGGGTAGGTATGAGGAGGCAAGATTCTAGCTACGGTGAAGTGGTGCATGCAAGATTTACGAGTTTAGGCCCTTCTGAGAGGAAGTAACAGCCCTACGTCTCGGTGCCCGGAGGCTCGGTCGATTGGATTATGCGTGAAGTTACAGGGGGTGCGAACCCTTGTCCCAGAGGGTGGGTGGCTTATATAGAGTGCGCCAGGACCCCAACCATCCCCCGTTACACAGGGTTCAATGTACATAAAGAGAGGACGTTACTGGTAATGCCAGCATTAAAGTGATATAAATGACCCTTAAGTCTATGGAGTGAATGTCCGACCGTTGCCATCCAAACTGACCTTAGATCTTCTGTACTCCGAGTGGTTCATGATGTGGTCGAATGATTATATCCTGGTCGAATGGAATTGAGTTATCCGAGTGGAACTCTTGGTCGACTGTGTTGCATCTGGAGGTGATTCCAGTCGGTAGAGTTTGTTGCCCTTTGAATGTCTTTGACTATAGGGCAGTGTCCTTGGGAAGGGTACTTAGATCAGGTCTACTGCCCTACCCTAGGTACATGTCATCATCAGCAAGCGCCATATAATTGCTTTACTTTATCTCTATACGATAGCAATAGTTGCAAAAGCAATAGTTGGCGAGACGACCATGTGACGACACCTTGACAGAGATCAAGATGATGGATATCATGGTGTCATGCTGGTGACGATGGAGATCATCACAGTACTTTGGAGATGGATATCAAAGGCATAAGATGATGATGGCCAAATCATGTCACATATTTTGATTGCATGTGATGTTTATCTTTTATGCATCTTATTTTGCTTACTATGTCAGTAGCATTATAAGATGATCCCTCACTAAATTTCAAGGTATAAGTGTTCTCCCTGAGTATGCACCGTTGCGACAGTTCTTCGTGCTGAGACACCACGTGATGATCGGGTGTGATAAGCTTGCGTTCACATGCAACGGGTGCAAGCCAGTTTTGCATACGCAGAATACTCGGGTTAAACTTGACGAGCCTAGCATATGCAGATATGGCCTCGGAACACTGGAGACCGAAAGGTCGAGCGTGAATCATATAGAAGATATGATCAACATTGAGATGTTCACCATTGAAAACTACTCCATCTCACATGATGATTGGACATGGTTTAGTTGATATGGATCACGTGATCACTTAGATGATTAGAGGGATGTCTATCTAAGTGGGAGTTCTTAAGTAATATGATTAATTGAACTTTAATTTATCATGAACTTAGTCTTGATAGTAATTGCATATCTATGTTGTAGATCAATAGCTTGTGATGTAGCTTCCCGTTTAATTTTGATATATTCCTATAGAAAAAGAAGTTGAAAGATGATAGTAGCAATGATGCAGACTTGGTCCGTGATCTGAGGATTATCATCATTGCTGCACAGAAGAATTATGTCCTTGATGCACCGCTAGGTGACGGACCTATTGCACGAGCAGAGGCAGGCGTTATGAACGTTTGGCAAGCTCGGTATGATGACTACTTGATAGTTTAGTGCGCCATGCTTTACGGCTTAGAACCAGGACTTCAAAAATGTTTTGAATGCCACGGAACATATAAGATGTTCTAAGAGTTGAAATTGGTATTTCATACTCATGCCCGTGCCGAGAGGTATGAGTCCTCTTACAGTACGTTGCCTACAAGATGGAGGAGAATAGCTCAACCAGTGAGTATGTGCTCAGATTGTCTGGGTACTACAATTGCTTGAATCAAGTGGGAGTTAATCTTCCAGATAAGATAGTAATTGATAAAGTTCTCTAGTCACTATCACCAAGTTACTAGAACTTAGTGATGAACTATAATATGCAAGGGATGACGAAAATGATTCCCAAGCTCTTCATGATGCTGAAATCGACGAAGTTAGAAATCAAGAAAAGCATCAAATGTTGATGGTTGACAGAACCACTAGTTTCAAGTAAAAGGGCAAGGGAAAGAAAGGGAACTTTAAGAAGAATGGCAAGCAAGTTGCCACTCCCATGAAGAAGCCCAAAGATAGACCCAAGCCTGAAACTGAGTGCTTCTACTGCAAAGGAAATGGTCACTGGAAGTGGAACTGCCTTAGATACTTGGCGGATAAGAAGGATGGCAAAGTGAACAAAGGTATATTTGATATACATGTTATTGATGTGTACTTTACTAGTGTTTATAGCAACCCATCCACGTTTTATACTTGTTCAATTGCTAAGAGTAGTAACTCGAAACGGGAGTTGTAAAATAAACAGAGACTAGTTAAGGACGAGGTGATGATGAGAGTTGGAAGTGATTCCAAGGTTGATAAGATCACCATCGCACACTCCCTTTACCTTTGGGATTAGTCTTGAACCTAAAATAAATGTCATTTGGTGTTTGCGTTGAGCATAAATATGATTGGATCATGTTTATTGCAATAATGTTATTCATTTAAGTCAAAGAATAATTGTTGTTCTATTTACATGAATAAAACCTTCTATGGTCATACACCCAATATAAATGGTTTATCGAATCTCGATCGTAGTAATACACATATTCATAATATTGAAGCCAAAAGATGCAAAGTTAATAATGATAGTGCAACTTATATGTGGCACTGCCGTTTAGGTCATATTGGTGTAAAGCGCATGAAGAAACTCCATGCTGATGGACTTTTGGAATCACTTAATTATGAATCACTTGATGCTTGCAAACCATGCCTCATGGGCAAGATGACTAAGACTCCGTTCTCCAGAACAATGGAGCGAGCAACTGACTTATTGGAAATAATACATACTGATGTATGCGATCCGATAAGTATTGAGGCTCGCGGCGGGTATCATTATTTTCTGACCTTCACAGATGATTTGAGCAGATATGGGTATATCTACTCGATGAAACATAAGTCTGAAACATTTGAAAAGTTCAAAGAATTTCAGAGTGAAGTGGAAAATCATCGTAACAAGAAAATAAAGTTTCTATGATCTGATCGCGGAGACGAATATTTAACTTACGAGTTTGGTCTTCATTTCAAACAATGTGGAATAGTTTCGCAACTCATGCCACCTGGAACACCACAGCATAATGGTGTGTCCGAACGTTGTAATCGTACTTTATTGGATATGGTGCGATCTATGATGTCTCTTACCGATTTACCACTATCGTTTTGGGGTTATGCATTAGAGACAGCTTCATTCACGTTAAATAGGGCACCATCTAAATCCGCTGAGATGACACCATATGAATTATGGTTTGGCAAGAAACCAAAGCTATCGTTTCTTAAAGTTTGGGGTCGCGATGCTTATGTGAAAAAGTTTCAAATTGATAAGCTCGAATCCAAATCGGAGTAGCGCGTCTTCATAGGATACCCAAAACAAACTATTGGGTACACCTTCTATCACAGATCTGAAGGCAAGATATTTGTTGCTAAGAATGGATCCTTTCTAGAGATGGAGTTTCTCTCGAAAGAAGTGAGTGGGAGGAAAGTAGAACTTGATAAGGTAATTGTACCTTCTCCCGAATTGGAAAGTAGTTCATCACAGAAATCAGTTCCAGTGATTCCTACACTAGTTAGTGAGGAAGCTAATGATGATGATCATGAAACTTCAGATCATGTTACTACCAAACCTCGTAGGTCAACCAGTGTACGGTCCGCACCAGAGTGGTACGGTAATCCTGTTCTGGAAGTCATGTTACTAGACCATGACAAACCTATGAACCATGAGGAAGCGACGAGCCCAGATTCTGCAAAATGGCTTGTGGCCATGAAATCTGGGATGGGATCCATGTATGAGAACAATGTATGGACTTTGATTGACTTTCCCAATGATCAGTGAGTCATTGAGAATAAATGGATCTTCAAGAGGAAGACGGACGCTGATAGTAGTGTTACTATCTACAAAGCTCGAATTGTCACAAAAATGTTTTCGACAAGTTCAATGTGTTGACTACGATGAGATTTTCTCACTCGTATTGATGCTTAAAAGTCTGTCTGAATCATGTTAGCAGTTGCCGCATTTTATGTAATCTGGCAAATGGATGTCAAAACTGCATTCCTTAATGTATTTCTTAAAGAAGAGTTATATATGATGCAACCAGAAGGTTTTGTCGATCCTAAAGGTGCTAACAAAGTGAGCAAGCTCTAGCGATCCATCTATGGACTGGTGCAACCATCTCGAAGTTGGAATATATGCTTTGATAAAGTGATCAAAGCATATGGTTTTATATAGACTTGCGGTGAATCCTGTATTTACAAGAAAGTGAGTGGGAGCACTACAACATTTCTGATAAGTATATGTGAATGACATATTGTTGATTGGAAATAATGTAGAATTTTCTGGAAAGCATAAAGGAATGTTTGAAAGGAGTTTTTCAAAGAAAGACCTGGGTGAAGCTACTTACATATTGAGCATCAAGATCTATAGAGATAGATCAAGACGCTTGATATATTTTCAATGAGTACATACCTTGACAAGATTTTGAAGTAGTTCAAAATGGAACAGTCAAAGTAGGAGTTCTTGCCTGTGTTGCAAGGTGTGAAGTTGAGTAAAGACTCAAAACCCGACCACGGCATAAAATAGGAAGAGAATGAAAAGTCATTTCCTATGCCTCAGTCATAGGTTCTACAATGTATGCTATGCTGTGTACCAGACCTATTGTGTACCTCACCATGAGTTTGGTAAGAGGGTACAATAGTGATCCAGGAGTGGATCACTGGACAGCAGTCAAAAATATCCTTAGTGGAATAAGGAAATGTTTCTCGGTTATGGAGGTGACAAAGAGTTCGTCGTAAAGAGTTACGTCGATGCAAGCTTTGACACCGATCTAGATGACTCTAAGTCTGATCTAGATACATATTGAAAGTGAGAGCAATTAGCTAGATTAGCTCCGTGCAAAGCATTGTAGACATAGAAAATTTGCAAAATACATACGTCTCTGAATGTGGCAGATCCGTTGACTAAATTTCTCTCACAAGCAAAACATGATCACTCTTTGGGTGTTAATCACATAGCGATGTGAACTAGATTATTGACTCTAGTAAACCCTTTGGATGTTAGTCACATGGAGATGTGAACTAATCACATAAAGATGTGAACTAATCACATAAAGATGTGAACTATTGGTGTTAAATCACATGATGATATGAACTAGATTATTGACTCTAGTGCAAGTGGGAGACTGAAGGAAATATGCCCTAGAGGCAATAATAAAGTTGGTATTTATATTTCCTTATATCATGATAAATGTTTATTATTAATGCTAGAATTGTATTAACCGGAAACTTAGTGCATGTGTGAATACATGGACAAACAGAGTGTCCCTAGTATGCCTCTACTTGACTAGCTCGTTAATCAAAAATGGTTAAGTTTCCTAGCCATGGACATGTGTTGTCATTTGATGAACGGGATCACATCATTAGAGAATGATGTGATGGACAAGACCCATATGTTAGCTTAGCATAATGATCGTTCAGTTTTATTGCTACTGCTTTCTTCATGACTTATACATGTTCCTCTCACTATGAGATTATGCAACTCTCGAATACCGGAGGAACACCTTGTGTGCTATCAAACGTCACAACGTAACTGGGTGATTATAAATATTCTCTACAGGTGTCTCCAATGGTATTTGTTGAGTTGGCATAGATCGAGATTAGGATTTGTCACTCCATCTATCGGAGAGGTATCTCTGGGCCCTCTCGGTAATGTACATCACTATGAGCCTTGCAAGCAATGTGACTAATGAGTTAGTTGCGGGATGATGCATTACGGAATGAGTAAATAGACTTGCCGGTAACGAGATTGAACTAGGTATGATGATACCAACGATCGAATCTCGGGCAAGTAACATACCGATGATAAAGGGAACAACGTGTGTTGTTATGCGGTTTCACCGATAAAGATCTTCGTAGAATATGTAGGAGCCAATATGAGCATCCAGGTTCCGCTATTGGTTATTGACCGGAGATGTGTCTCGGTCATGTCTACATAGTTCTCGAACCCGTAGGGTCCGCACGCTTAACGTTCGATGACGATTTGTATTATGAGTTATGTGATTTGATGTACCGAAGGTTGTTCGGACTCCCGGATGAGATCACAGACATGACGAGGAGTATTGAAATGGTCGAGATGTAAAGATCGATATATTGGAAGGCTATATTCGGACATCGAAAAGGTTCTGAGTGATTCAGGTATTTTTCGGAGTACCGGAGAGTTATGTGAATTCGCCTGGGAAGTAATGGGCCTTAATGGGCCATACGGGAAAGGAGAGAAGGGCCTCAAGGGGTGGCTGCGCATCCCCCCCCCATGGGCTGGTCCAAATTGGACTAGGGAGGGGGCGGCGCCCCCCTCTTTCCTTGTCTCCCTCTTCCCCTTCCTTCTTCTCCTATTCCAACTAGGGAAGGGGGAAACCTACTCCTACTAGGAGTAGGAATCCCCCTTGGGGCGCGCCATAGAGAGGGTTGGCCCTCCCCTCCTCCACTCCTTTATATACGGGGGAGGGGGCACCCCATAGACACACAAGTTGATCTTTAGCCGTGTGCGGTGCCCCCTTCACAGTTTTCCACCTTGGTCATATTGTCGTAGTGCTTAGGCGAAGCCCTACGTCGGTAACTTCATCATCACCGTCAACACGCCGTCGTGCTGACGCAACTCACCCTCGGCCTCAACTGGATCAAGAGTACGAGGGACGTCACCAAGCTGAACGTGTGCAGATCGCGGAGGTGTCGTGCGTTCGGTACTTGTTCGGTTAGATCGCGAAGACGTTCGACTACATCAACCGTGTTACTTAACGCTTCCGCTTTCGGTCTACGAGGGTACGTAGACATACTCTCCCCCTCTCGTTGCTATGCATCTCCTAGATAGATCTTGCGTGATCGTAGGAAAATTTTGAAATACTGTGTTCCCCAACACCCGGTTGGTCTCGGAATGGTCAATGAATGCAAGGGGGACACGACAACTACGACCGGATGCAAGTTTTATGAAAACATGCAGATGCAATGCGCATGATGACATGATGCAATGCAAATGATGCTATGACGAATGCAACAAACAAATAATTAACTCAACTGACACGCAAGATATGGAGGCATCTGGAGCATCGATCTGGGGTCGTTACACTCCCCAACAAGTCAGCTCCCCCTTTGGCGTGTTGCTCAACCAGGGCGCGGGTCAGCTCCCGTCCCATCCCGGCCGTACGATGGGACGAGTCTTCACTCAAGGACGAGCAAGGCAACAATGCCCCTCCCATGCCTTTGGTCAGCCGGGGGCGGAAAAAGTGCTCCACCTACCCTCTGACCAGGGCCGGCGTGGCTACAGTGCACCCGACGTCATTGCTGACGCCAGCAAGCGGCAACCTGACGGAGCGCCACTGTAGTAGGCTCAACCCGGCCACTCCCTGATGATCTACAAGACAACGAACAGTGCCCCTAGGAACACGGTGCCCACGCCTGGAGAACCCGACGAGCCCTGACACCCGGCGGGTCCCAGCACCGGCTTCCCAGACGATGACAACCCGGCCCCACGGCCTTCTAACATTACCATTGTACCCCTGGGGGGTTGGCCTATAAAACCCCAGGAGCCCTCATGCATACGGGCACGACGAGAATGATAATGACCAGAGACACACTCACACACCAGACTAGCCACACACACGCACCAGGAGAAGGAGCAGCCTAAGCCTTGGCTTGCCTTCCTTCTTCCTCCATACAGCTCTAGGAGCAGCTCTGTACCGTTACACATAAACCACACTCAGAAGGACTAGGGTGTTATCTCTCCGGAGAGCCCTGAACCTGGGTATGTCTGGCGTCCCACGCTCGCTCATGCCGACCTCGCCTTTGGAGCCCACCAGTGCCCTCGAGCCTCCTCCTCTCTTTAGCCATCCCTTGGCATCTACCGTGCGCCCACCACGATAGTTCCCAAGGTAAGGAAGAAGTCTACTTTCATAATGGTCAAGCGACCACTAGGAAAACTGTGGACAGAGTTTTTAGGATTTTGCAAGCCCAATTTGCTATTGTGCGAGGACAATATAGATTTCAGGATCAAGAGATCCTTTGGTACATCATCATGGCGTGTGTGATCATGAACAACATGATCATTGAGAATAAGTGTGGGAAGATTTGGATGGCACCTTCTATGAGCTCATGGGAAAACCCGTGCAGCCGCGTAGAAGGGAGGACTGAATCCAATGCTTTCTTGAGGTGTACCATGACATTCGAGATGTCAATACACACGTAGATTTTCAAAAGGCTGTCATGGAGGAGTGATGGATGTGGTATGGGAAACAACATCCCTAGTTTCATCTTATCATGTGATGAACATTTTGTGTGATGTGAACTATGTAACACTTTAATGTTGTGGATTGATGAATTTTATTTATGTTTCTAGTATTTGCGTTTTATTTGGTCTAGAATTATTCAAGGTGAGTTTGAGATATGAATATGTTCAATATGTATGCAATTGTTGTGCCTAATACATGACAATTGCAAACTTACCCGATACCAAGCATTTTCCTAAAAGCCTGCTACACGTCGGCCGGGTGATGTTTAGAAAACATCCGCCGCCTCGGTAGCCGTAGGATCATGAGCTCGACAACTGTCTGATCTTCTTCTCCGATGTTCTTCCCGTGCATCAATCTTTGGAACAAGGCATGAGCCTTGTTGTGCTCTTGCCAAACTGTTTTTTCTTTGGAACAAAGCCTATGTTTCGGAAACAAGACCTCTGTTGCAGAAAAAAAAACTTCGTTGTCGCCCCCTTTGTGTTGTGCTCGCTCCCTCTACAACATGAAGCTTGTTGCAGAAACAAAAAAAATCCCCTTGCAATTAGTGGTCGTTCGCCACCACCATTTGCAACACAGTCGTTGTTGCGGAAACTCGTTTCGCAGCACAACTGCTGGCAGTGAGGGCCGCGATGAACGACGCGCGCTAGCTGGGTAGGTCCCCGGTGCGATGCGGGGAGGCAGCGAGCGAGGGCGCAGTAAATAGCGGAAGCTTCGCCCCTCTTCCCAAGCTCGCAGGAGTTTTACAACAGCTAGGTTTGCTATGGGTGCTCTCTCTTCTCACGAATGGCAGAGGATTTGGATGCGTGCTTGGGGGGCTTACATCCATGGAAGGGACCTGGAGGTAGGAGATGAGGTTCAGGGTAAAATATGTGGTTGTGCTCTTTTCATTTGGGATAAGAATGGTAGAGTGGCTGTGGGTCCTCACGCTCATGTTACGTCGAGGTACTGCAGAAAAAAGAACTGCAAAATCCGATTCAATTTTTCATAATCGATTAGTTAACATGGCGGTTAACTATATCCCCATTTCCCTCTTCTTTGAGACCAGGATTCCTTTTGTAATTTCATTCAAGTCTTAAATGAAAGGATCTAGTTGAAATCTTAAAGTGTGGTAGCAAGAACTATATATAGTTTTTTCTACGACTATGTAGGCACGTGTCGCACAGTTGAATTGGATTTTGCAACACGGTCCTGTTGTAAAGCTCATGCGTATAATAAGAGTTGTTGTGTGCCGCACGATTAAAAGTTAATCAGATGGCTGCGGAGGCGGTCGACGCACGTCAGCGATCAGGCAGATGATACCAAGCATTTTCCTAAAAATAATATACAAACGCAAATCCAATAATTTAGAGGAAAAACTTATTTTTCTTTCCATGTTTATTAATATCCTTCCACGTGCTATTGCCATTACAGTTACCCACTGGTGCGCGTACATATGTTTCTCTCACGAAACGTTAAACACGCTTAAGGCACGACAGGCCTAATTATTAGTACAGAGTAGTTAGTTCTATGTGATGGTCACCGAGATGAGGCCGTCGGATTCTTCGTCCACGACGTCCCCGAACCGGACAACCCTGACGGCCAGGCTCTCCGCTGGCCCCGACGCCGCCGGCGAGATGGCGTGGTGCACCGACGGCCTGGAGACGAGATTGTAAGCCTGGATCCTGTCCACTTTGGTCACCCGCACAGCTTCGTCCACGACGTCCACTACCCGGACAACACTGACGGCCAGGTTCTCCGCCGGCCCCGAAGTCGCCGGCGCGATGGCGTGGTGCACCGACGGCCTGGAGACGAGGTTGTAAGCCTGGATCCTGTCCACTTTCGTCACCCGCACAGCTCCATCGACGGGAAGCTCAGTGCCCGTGCTGGTGCTCGCAGCCACCGTCTTGCCCCTGCCGCCGCCACCTCCGCTGCGCCGGAACATTCTCGAACTTTCCCTCTCCTGGGTGGATACAAAGTTATCTAACTAGCTGGAGCTAGATCTGTTTGTAGCGAGAGGAGTTCGTGGTTTCACTGAGCTCGGTTTTGATGGTCATTTATAGGCTCCATCGTAGCTTAGCTATGAGAGGTGTGTTTTCGCGGGACTCCCTCTGGAGATGCTTAATTCCACACTGACGTGAGTGCAGTCATATTCGTGAGCTGCTTTAGTTTGGAATAGAAGCAAATGAAACATGGATATAATGCAGGTGATAGTTATCTCAAATGTTCGGTCGTTTGGAAATAATAATATCGTTCCCCCGGGCGAATTCGCACCCGATGCTCGAGAGTGGGGGAAGGCATCTCGACCAAATCATGCTCTCTTGGTATCGATGTCAGTAGGTAGATGCCTAGATCACACTATAGCTTTAGTAGCTGTCGAACATTTGGACATGCTAGCAGATCAATAAAAGAATCAAGATACTTATGAAGTGTTTTACACGTATATGTCATGGACTCATGGTGGACCTCATGGTAAGCAATTCGTAACAGCTTTGATGAAACTGGAAGAGCGAGGAATAAGCATCTCGAATAACTTAGGCAGGCTCTCAAGAAGAAAATATCATGCAAAGATGCTTCAAGTGATGGGTCGAGTTACATTGGTGGGGCATAATAATTATTGCTCGATGAAAATGCAAAGGGGTGGTGTACTGGTGTTGTGGTTTCACTTGTTAGGCCGGCTTGGTTTACTTTGTTCGGTTTATTGCACGACCACATGAGTCAGGTGGGCGCATGACATTGCTTAATTAAGCTTTTAGTAATATATTTGGTTGACTTCGGTAATTATTGATCAGTTTTGCTAAAACACATCTAGATGTGTCTTAAGTATTGAATTTTAGGTTACTCGTTAAACATTAAAAAAACTAAAAAGTGATTGATGCAGAAAAGAACTTTAGGTAGCCCCAAGCTCACATGGGACGATATGGGAAGTGGGTAAAAAAGATTTCGCATTAACGAAGGGGTTCCATGATTATGGAGGCTATCAATATGACGGCTTTACTAGACCCGTGGGTCCCATGAAGCCAGTTTTCAAAAAGGATTAGAATTTGGATTGATCAAATTAAAAGCTAACAAATAAGCAACCAATTAATATGAGCAAAATGATGATCAAGGATGAGATGCCACATGTCCTACTACGTCCTGCGAAATTTGGTGGCAACTAATTGTGGGTTACCCCTAGCTGGCACATCAAGCAGACACTTCTAAAACACACACGAGGCTCGGGAATACGACACGTGGAAGACCCACGAAGCAACACATGGAGACACTGCATGGCACACGGGGGATGGGTGCAGCTGGAATTATTCACTCTTGTTAGAAGCGTGCATCCTCTATTGGAAGCGAGACGTTGCGTCGTTTCTCGGAGCGCCACCATAACGCCCTCACCCTTCTCTCGCCGTTCACTCTCCCCTCTCTCCACTCCCACACCAGCAGCGGCGAGCACAAAATCTAGATGGCAAGCAGCGGCTACAAGCATCAGAGTGAAGCTCTGGACAGCGAGCACCGATTTCATCACCACAACGATAGGCATCAGTCAATGGAGGTAAGCCATCTACCCCCAATGGCATCAATTTACCATGCATGCGTTTGGTTTTCGATTTATGCATCGAATCTAGCCATCGATTTTGATTTAGGACTCGATTTAGCCATATCCAATTAGGGATTTGAGTGGTTCTAATAGGATTGAGTAAGATTTTCACTGGGGGAGGGGGGGTAAATCGAGTTTACATCCATTCAAATCCAACCCAACAAGCAGTAGAGCCTAGCCGAGGTGAGCCTAGAGGTGCCTAGAGTGGTGGTAGCCTTGGTGCTTCTAACCGTCGAGATCCAAGGGCAGTGTACGACATCCTAGCTGAGGAGTCGTGGCCACCATCTCCACCACTTTGTCATTACTAGCATCCTCCATCTCGATCGATTCGACATTGCCAGCATCCACCATCTCCTCCCCCCCCTTCCTCGTCCAAAACAATGGTGGCCCATGCCACCGTGCTGGCTGCCTGGCCAGCAGGAGCCCTGACAGACCTGTACTTGGCCCATCTAGCTCTCTGACCTGGAGCGAACGACTCGGTGTCAATCATCGCCCACAATAGTATGTCCACTATGTCCTGCAAGTGCACAGGGTTATGTAGCAATCTCATGATAAGTAAGGTTTGTTGATCCCACATGGAGCAGAAAGGATGACACCACAATCCCCGCAGTTATGTTGTCTGCGCAACTACACTCACACCCAAATTGGAGTTTGGAAATAGTTAACTTAAGTAGGTTGCCAGGGGAAACGACAAAGAGAGAATTAAACTAAGGTACTAGAGAGAACGGAAAATAAATACTAAACTAAACGGAGAAAATAAACTATGAAAGGTATGTGATGTTTTAGATGAGGTTGCTAGCATATAGGTACGAACTCTTTCGGCTCCGGCATGGAATGGAGTTAAGCTTTACGACTATACTATGCGGTGGCTAAGTCAATATGTGCATTATAGGATACGACAATCTACTGATGGTGGGTGGTCCCTCACATAACGTTATCCCTCAAGACGCGCTATACTGAGATAACTCATTCGTCCTACTTCTTGTCACATACCTGCAGTGGATAACGTAAAGATATTAAGGTCACGATGACCGAACGAAGGCAATAAGTTCTATGGACGACCCTCCTCCTAGAATAATTGTGTTCCCATTAAGATGTTTGCACCTGTCGTGTCGCAGGTCTGTCGTTTTCCACAACCATCTGTCAACTTCATGTGTGGCCTAAGAGTTGAATGTCTCCAACTACGTCAATGGATTGAACGCCTCCAATCACTAAACTACCATAGAGGTAATAAGCAACACAAAACAACACACATAAATAGACTATAAACATATCGAATGACCACTTACTAATCGACTGACCCATAGCCAACAATTACTCGAATAACATCACATAAAAGGGGGTTCAAGAGTTGTTACAACCCATTATGGAGAACATGGTGGAGGAGGAAGAAGGGGTGTAGATAGTGTTGATGGCGGCGCTGCGGTAGATGGTGGTGGTGATGGCGCGGTGGAGGCGGCCCATGGCTGCGCCCCACCAGTGGTGGCTCCCTTCCAGTCTCCCTCTTGGTTGCAACAATGGTGTTCTTGATGTGGACACTGGCTGGACATGGAGATCAATGATTAATGAGGCAGTGTTGATGATGGAGCCGATGGCTAGGGTTGATGGTGTTTATATAAGAGCTCTCCCATAGCCTCCTCCGTTGATGTAGCATCTCCCCTTTGATCCAAGGGTTCTAGGTGAGCCTTATCCTCTCCCAAAACATCCCTTCAAAGCCATGGAAGTCGTAGGAATAAACAGGGACAAAATCAGTGAACAATTTCATCTAGAGATGCAACTTTCGGGCCTGATTTCCTTCCATACGACCGAGCGTACGACCATCTATGGTCGTATGAAAAATCGTCTTTTGTATTGGCCCTCATCGATAAATCGGACGCCATTTCTTCATACGAACTCAGAATTTGACATTTTTTGGCTCGTTGGATTCGTATGAATGACCCAAATCCATTTCTGGTATTAGATCTTGGTTTTAAGAACTTTGGAAAGATGGCCTTTTCACTCTCTAAAACGGCTAAGTGTGGGCCTGGATTCCCACCGTTTGAACTCCTTTCATCGTGCTAAGTGCATGGGAAGTCCGCATCACCTACAAGACACACAAAGATAAATAAAACTAATAAAAACTAACAAGTAATTAAGATTATGCAATGCTCTAGGTGAAAAGGATAAAAATTGCAAAGAATGCATATGGACATGTAATTGGCTCAATGAGACAAGATATTACTTGATATACGGAGATAATGTGCAACAAATGAGCTATAAAAATGCGTAAAATATAGAGTCATCATCCACTCATAGTGCCTTTGGCTGGGTTAGGCATCAACCTCTTCTTCTTCCGCTTCGTTGCTTTCAATAGCACAACGCATGCCTCTTTATGCAGCTCGTCCACACTCTTAAATTGAGAGCACACCTCACACATGGCCACCGACACTACTAGGGAAAACCCTAGTAGTAGCGTGGGTTTAATGCCCACTAGTAGCGCGGGCAGCCGCGCTACCAATAAGGCGCTACAAGTATTACTTAGTTGTAGCGCGTGCGAAAAGTGTTGGGGAACGTTGCAGAAAACAAAAATTTTCCTACTCGTTTCACCAAGATCATCTAGGAGTTCATCTAGCAACGAGTGATTAGATGCATCTACATACCTTTGTAGATCGCGCACGGAAGCGTTCAAAAGAACGGTGATGATGTAGTCGTACTCGACGTGATCCAAATCACCGATGACCAGCGCCGAACGGACGGCACCTCCGCGTTCAACACACGTACGGAACAGCCACGTCTCCTCTTCTTGATCCAGCAAGGGAGGGAGGAGAGGTTGAGGGAGATGGCACCAGCAGCAGCACGACGGCGTGGTGTTGATGGAGCTGCAGTACTCCGGCAGAGCTTCGCTAAGCACTATGGAGGTGGAGGAGGTGTTGGGGAGGGAGAAGGAGGCAACCAAAGGCCAGGGCGTTCAGGTATGAAGTCCCTCCTCTCCCCCACTATATATAGGGGTGCCAAGGGGGGGTGGCTGGCCCTAGGAGATCCAATCTCCTAGGGGGTGCGGCGGCCAAGGGGGGTTTTCCCTCCCCCCAAGGCACCTAGGAGGTGCCTTACCCTCCTAGGACTCTTGCCCCCTTAAACCCTAGGTGCATGGGCCTATGTGGGGCTGGTGCCCTTGGCCCATTAGGCCAAGGCGCACCCCCTTACAGCCCATGTGGCCCCCCGGGGCAGGTGGACCCACCCGGTGGACCCCCGGGACCCTTCCGGTGGTCCCGGTACAATACCGATAACCCCGAAACTTGTCCCGATGCCCGAAACAGGACTTCCCATATATAAATCTTTACCTCCGGACCATTCCGGAACTCCTCGTGACGTCCGGGATCTCATCCGGGACTCCGAACAACATTCGGGTTACTGCATATACATATCCCTACAACCCTAGCGTAACCGAACCTTAAGTGTGTAGACCCTACGGGTTCGGGAGACAAACAGACATGACCGAGACGACTCTCCGGTCAATAACCAACAGCGGGATCTGGATACCCATGTTGGCTCCCACATGCTCCACGATGATCTCATCGGATGAACCACGATGTTGAGGATTCAATCAACCCCGTACGCTATTCCCTTTGTCTATCGATATGTTACTTGCCCGAGATTCGATCGTCGGTATCCCAATACCTCGTTCAATCTCGTTACCGGCAAGTCACTTTACTCGTACCGTAATGCATGATCCCGTGACCAGACACTTGGTCACTCTGAGCTCATTATGATGATGCATTACCGAGTGGGCCCAGTGATACCTCTCCGTCATACGGAGTGACAAATCCCAGTCTTGATCCATGTCACCCAACAGACACTTTCGGAGATACCCGTAGTCTACCTTTATAGTCACCCAGTTACGTTGTGACGTTTGGCATACCCAAAGCACTCCTACGGTATCCGGGAGTTACACGATCTCATGGTCTAAGGAAAAGATACTTTGACATTGGAAAACTCTAGCAAACGAACTATACGATCTTGTGCTATGTTTAGGATTGGGTCTTTGTCCATCACATCATTCTCCTAATGATGTGATCTCGTTATCAATGACATCCAGTGTCCATAGTCAGGAAACCATGACTATCTGTTGATCAACGAGCTAGTCAACTAGAGGCTCACTAGGGACATGTTGGTGTCTGTTATTCACACATGTATTACGATTTTCGGATAACACAATTATAGCATGAATAAAGACAATTATCATGAACAAGGAAATATAATAATAATGCTTTTATTATTGCCTCTAGGGCATATTTCCAACAGTCTCCCACTTGCACTAGAGTCAATAATCTAGTTACATTGTGATGAATCGAACACCCATGGAATTCTGGTGTTGGTCATGTTTTGCTCTAGGGAGAGGTTTAGTCAACGGATCTGCTACATTCAGGTCCGTATGTACTTTACAAATCTCTATGTCTCCATCTTGAACATTTTCACGAATGGAGTTGAAGCGACGCTTGATGTGCCTTGTCTTCTTGTGAAACCTGGGCTCCTTGGCAAGTGCAATAGCTCCAGTGTTGTCACAGAAGAGCTTGATCGGCCTCGACGCATTGGGTATGACTCCTAGGTCGGTGATGAACTCCTTCACCCATATTGCTTCATGTGCTGCCTCCGAGGCTGCCATGTACTCCGCTTCACATGTAGATCCCGCCACGACGCTTTGCTTGCAACTGCACCAGCTTACTGCCCCACCATTCAAAATATACACGTATCCGGTTTGTGACTTAGAGTCATCCAGATCTGTGTCGAAGCTAGCATCGACGTAACCCTTTACGACGAGCTCTTCGTCACCTCCATAAACGAGAAACATTTCCTTAGTCCTTTTCAGGTACTTCAGGATATTCTTGACCGCTGTCCAGTGTTCCTTGCCGGGATTACTTTGGTACCTTCCTACCAAACTTACGGCAAGGTTTACATCAGGTCTAGTACACAGCATGGCATACATAATAGAACCTATGGCTGAGGCATAGGGGATGACGCTCATCTCTTCTATATCTTCTGCCGTGGTCGGACATTGAGCTGAGCTCAATTTCACACCTTGTAACACAGGCAAGAACCCCTTCTTGGATTGATCCGTATTGAACTTCTTCAATATCTTATCAAGGTATGTGCTTTGTGAAAGACCTATGAGGCGTCTTGATCTATCTCTATAGATTTTGATGCCTAATATATAAGCAGCTTCTCCAAGGTCCTTCATTGAAAAACTTTTATTCAAGTAGGCCTTGATGCTGTCCAAGAGTTCTATATCATTTCCCATCAAAAGTATGTCATCTACATATAATATGAGAAATGCTACAGAGCTCCCACTCACTTTCTTGTAAACGCAGGCTTCTCCATAAGTCTGTGTAAACCCAAACGCTTTGATCATCTCATCAAAGCGAATGTTCCAACTCCGAGATGCTTGCACCAGCCCATAAATCGAGCGTTGGAGCTTGCACACTTTGTCAGCATTCTTAGGATCGACAAAACCTTCCGGCTGCATCATATACAATTCTTCCTTAAGGAAACCATTAAGGAATGCCGTTTTGACGCCCATTTGCCATATTTCGTAATCATAGAATGCGGCAATTGCTAACATGATTCGGACGGACTTCAGCTTCGCTACCGGTGAGAAAGTCTCATCGTAGTCAACCCCTTGAACTTGTCGATAACCCTTAGCGACAAGCCGAGCTTTATAGATGGTCACATTACCATCCGCGTCTGTCTTCTTCTTAAAGATCCATTTATTTTCTATGGCTCGCCATTCAACGGGCAAGTCAGTCAAAGTCCATACTTCGTTTTCATACATGGATCCTATCTCGGATTTCATGGCTTCTAGCCATTTGTCGGAATCCGGTCCCGCCATCGCTTCTTCATAGTTCGAAGGTTCACCGTTGTCTAACAACATGATTTCCAAGACAGGGTTGCCGTACCACTCTGGTGCGGAACGTGTCCTTGTGGACCTTCGAATTTCAGTAGGAGCTTGATCAGAAGTATCTTGATCATTATCATTAACTTCCTCTCTAGTCGGTGCTGGCACCTCAGGAACATTTTCTTGAGTTGCGCCATTTTCCGGTTCAAGAGGCAATACTTCATCAAGCTCTACTTTCCTCCCACTTACTTCTTTCGAGAGAAATTCTTTCTCCAGAAAGGACCCATTCTTGGCAACAAAGATCTTGCCTTCGGATCTGAGGTAGAAGGTGTACCCAATAGTTTCTTTTGGGTACCCTATGAAGACGCATTTTTCCGATTTGGGTTCGAGCTTTTCAGGTTGAAGTTTCTTGACATAAGCATCGCATCCCCAAACTTTTAGAAACGACAGCTTAGGTTTCTTCCCAAACCATAATTCATACGGTGTCGTCTCAACGGATTTCGACGGAGCCCTATTTAAAGTGAATGCGGCAGTCTCTAAAGCGTAGCCCCAAAAAGAAAGCGGTAAATCGGTAAGAGACATCATAGATCGCACCATATCTAACAGAGTGCGATTACGATGTTCGGACACACCATTACGCTGAGGTGTTCCAGGCGGCGTGAGTTGTGAAACTATTCCACATTTTCTTAAGTGTGTGCCAAACTCGTGACTCAAGTATTCTCCTCCACGATCTGATCGCAGAAACTTGATTTTCCTGTCACGTTGATTTTCAACCTCACTCTGAAATTCCTTGAACTTTTCAAAGGTTTCAGACTTGTGTTTCATTAAGTAGATATACCCATACCTACTTAAATCATCAGTGAGGGTGAGAACATAACGATAGCCACCGCGAGCCTCAACACTCATTGGACCGCACACATCGGTATGTATGATTTCCAATAAGTCGGTTGCTCGCTCCATTGTTCCTGAGAACGGAGTCTTGGTCATTTTACCCATAAGGCATGGTTCGCACGTGTCAAATGATTCATAATCAAGAGACTCTAAAAGTCCATCAGCATGGAGCTTCTTCATGCGTTTGATACCTATGTGACCAAGGCGGCAGTGCCACAAGTATGTGGGACTATCATTATCAACTTTACTTCTTTTGGTACTCACATTATGAACATGTGTAGCATCACGTTCGAGATTCATAAAGAATAAACCATTCACCATAGGAGCATGACCATAAAACATATCTCTCATAAAAATGGAACAACCATTATTCTCAGATTTAAAAGAGTAGCCATCTCGAATTAAACGAGATCCCGATACAATGTTCATGCTCAAAGCTGGCACTAAATAACAATTATTAAGGTTTAAAACTAATCCCGAAGGGAGATGCAGAGGTAGCGTGCCGACGGCGATCACATTGACCTTGGAACCATTCCCGACGCGCATCGTCACCTCGTCCTTTGCCAGTTTCCGCTTATTCTGCAGCCCCTGTTTTGAGTTACAAATGTGAGCAACTGCACCGGTATCAAATACCCAGGAGCCACTACGGGCACTAGTAAAGTACACATCAATTACATGTATATCACATATACCTTTGGTTTTGCCGGCCTTCTTATCCGCTAAGTATTTAGGGCAGTTCCGCTTCCAGTGACCGCTTCCCTTGCAATAAAAGCACTCAGTCTCGGGCTTGGGTCCATTCTTTGGCTTCTTCCCGGCAGCTTGCTTGCCGGGCGCGGCAACCTCCTTGCCGTCCTTCTTGAATCTCTTTTTACCCTTGCCTTTCTTGAACTTAGTGGTTTTATTGATCATCAACACTTAATGTTCCTTCCTGACTTCTACCTCTGCTGATTTTAGCATAGCAAATACTTCAGGAATGGTCTTTTCCATCCCCTGCATATTGAAGTTCATCACAAAGCTCTTGTAGCTTGGTGGAAGCGACTGGAGGATTCTGTCAATGACCGCATCATCCGGGAGATTAACTCCCAGCTGAGTCAAGCGGTTATGCAATCCAGACATAGTGAGTATGTGCTCACTGACAGAACTGTTTTCCTCCATCTTACAGCTGAAGAATTTGTCGGAGACTTCATATCTCTCGACCCGGGCATGAGCTTGGAAAACCATTTTCAGCTCTTCGAACATCTCATATGCTCCATGTCTCTCAAAACGCTTTTGGAGGCCCGGCTCTAGGCTGTAAAGCATGCCGCACTGAACGAGGGAGTAGTCATCGAAACGTGCCTGCCAAGCGTTCATAACGTCTTGTTCCGCAGGGAGAACGGGTGCGTCACCAAGCGGTGCTTGTAGGACATAATCTTTCTTGGCAGCTATGAGGATGATCCTCAGGTTCCGGACCCAGTCCGTATAGTTGCTGCCATCGTCTTTCAACTTAGTTTTCTCTAGGAACGCGTTGAAGTTGAGGACTACGTTGGCCATTTGATCTACAAGACATATTGCAAATATTTTAGACTAAGTTCATGATAATTAAGTTCAACTAATCAAATTATTAGTGAACTCCCACTTAGATTAGACATCCCTCTAGTCATCTAAGTATTACATGATCCGAGTTAAACTAGACCGTGTCCGATCATCACGTGAGACGGACTAGTCAACATCGGTGAACATCTTCATGTTGATCGTATCTTCTATACGACTCATGCTCGACCTTTCGGTCTTCTGTGTTCCGAGGCCATGTCTGTACACGCTAGGCTCGTCAAGTCAACCTAAGTGTTTGCATGTGTAAATCTGTCTTACACCCGTTGTATGTGAACGTCTGAATAAAACACCCGATCATCACGTGGTGTTTTGAAACAGCGAACTGTCGCAACGGTGCACAGTTAGGGGGAACACTTCTTGAATTTATTGTGAGGGATCATCTTATTTACTACCGTCGTTCTAAGTAAACAAGATGCAAAACATGATAAACATCACATGCAATCAAATAATAAACGTGACATGATATGGCCAATATCACATAGCTCCTTTGATCTCCATCTTGGGGCTCCATGATCATCTTGTCACCGGCTTGACACCATGATCTCCATCATCATGATCTCCATCATCGTGTCTCCATGAAGTTGCTCGCCAACTATTACTTCTACTACTATGGCTAACGCGTTTAGCAATAAAGTAAAGTAATTACATGGCGTTTATTGATGACACGCAGGTCATATAAAAGAATAAAGACAACTCCTATGGCTCCTGCCGGTTGTCATACTCATCGACATGCAAGTCGTGATTCCTATTACAATAGCATGAACATCTCATACATCACATATAGATCATTCATCATTCATCACAACTTTGGCCATATCATATCACAAACCACTTGCTGCAAAAACAAGTTATACGTCCTCTAATTGTTGTTGCAAGTTTTACGTGGCTGAATTAGGGTTCTAGCAAGAACGTTTTCTTACCTATGTTAAAGCCACAACGTGATTTGTCAACTTCTATTTACCCTTCATAAGGACCCTGTTCATCGATTCCGCTCCAACTAAAGTAGGAGAGACAGACACCCGCCAGCCACCTTATGCAACTAGTGCATGTTAGTCGGTGGAACCGGTCTCACGTAAGCGTACGTGTAAGGTTGGTCCGGGCCGCTTCATCCCACAATACCGCTGAAGCAAGAAAGGACGAGTAACGGCAAGAAAGTTGACAAATCTACGCCCACAACAAATTGTGTTCTACTCGCGCAAGAAGAACTACGCATAGACCTAGCTCATGATGCCACTGTTGGGGAACGTTGCAGAAAACAAAAATTTTCCTACTCGTTTCACCAAGATCATCTAGGAGTTCATCTAGCAACGAGTGATTACATGCATCTACATACCTTTGTAGATCGCGCACGGAAGCGTTCAAAATAACGGTGATGATGTAGTCGTACTCGACGTGATCCAAATCACCGATGACCAGCGCCGAACGGACGGCACCTCCGCGTTCAACACACGTACGGAACAGCCACGTCTCCTCTTCTTGATCCAGCAAGGGAGGGAGGAGAGGTTGAGGGAGATGGCACCAGCAGCAGCACGACGGCGTGGTGTTGATGGAGCTGCAGTACTCCGGCAGAGCTTCGCTAAGCACTATGGAGGTGGAGGAGGTGTTGGGGAGGGAGAAGGAGGCAACCAAAGGCCAGGGCGTTCAGGTATGAAGTCCCTCCTCTCCCCCACTATATATAGGGGTGCCAAGGGGGGGTGGCCGGCCCTAGGAGATCCAATCTCCTAGGGGGTGCGGCGGCCAAGGGGGGTTTTCCCTCCCCCCAAGGCACCTAGGAGGTGCCTTACCCTCCTAGGACTCTTGCCCCCTTAAACCCTAGGCGCATGGGCCTATGTGGGGCTGGTGCCCTTGGCCCATTAGGCCAAGGCGCACCCCCTTACAGCCCATGTGGCCCCCTGGGGCAGGTGGACCCACCCGGTGGACCCCCGGGACCCTTCCGGTGGTCCCGGTACAATACCGATAACCCCGAAACTTGTCCCGATGCCCGAAACAGGACTTCCCATATATAAATCTTTACCTCCGGACCATTCCGGAACTCCTCGTGACGTCCGGGATCTCATCCGGGACTCCGAACAACATTCGGGTTACTGCATATACATATCCCTACAACCCTAGCGTAACCGAACCTTAAGTGTGTAGACCCTACGGGTTCGGGAGACAAGCAGACATGACCGAGACGACTCTCCGGTCAATAACCAACAGCGGGATCTGGATACCCATGTTGGCTCCCACATGCTCCACGATGATCTCATCGGATGAACCACGATGTCGAGGATTCAATCAACCCCGTACGCTATTCCCTTTGTCTATCGATATGTTACTTGCCCGAGATTCGATCGTCGGTATCCCAATACCTCGTTCAATCTCGTTACCGGCAAGTCACTTTACTCGTACCGTAATGCATGATCCCGTGACCAGACACTTGGTCACTCTGAGCTCATTATGATGATGCATTACCGAGTGGGCCCAGTGATACCTCTCCGTCATACGGAGTGACAAATCCCAGTCTTGATCCATGTCACCCAACAGACACTTTCGGAGATACCCGTAGTCTACCTTTATAGTCACCCAGTTACGTTGTGACGTTTGGCATACCCAAAGCACTCCTACGGTATCCGGGAGTTACACGATCTCATGGTCTAAGGAAAAGATACTTGACATTAGAAAACTCTAGCAAACGAACTATATGATCTTGTGCTATGTTTAGGATTGGGTCTTGTCCATCACATCATTCTCCTAATGATGTGATCTCGTTATCAATGACATCCAGTGTCCATAGTCAGGAAATCATGACTATCTGTTGATCAACGAGCTAGTCAACTAGAGGCTCACTAGGGACATGTTGATGTCTGTTATTCACACATGTATTACGATTTCCAGATAACACAATTATAGCATGAATAAAGACAATTATCATGAACAAGGAAATATAATAATAATGCTTTTATTATTGCCTCTAGGGCATATTTCCAACAAAAAGCGCTACTGCTAAGACATAGCGGCAGCGCTTGTTCTATCCCACGCTGCTGCTAATCCAGCTAGTTGTAGCGTGTTTACTATCCATCGCTACTAGTACTTTTTTTCATTTTTAATGTATTTATATGCCGTTATATAAATTTTGATACAATACCAATTATGAGGTTTATATCATTATGTACATAACAGTGTGTCAAATGAAGGTGGATTAGGTTCAAGTGAAGGCAATATGTGGTGCATGTCAAAAGTATACTACTAATCCAAAGTTGATCTAGTTTGGACTAGTAGTACTTTCGATGTGCACCACATGTTGTCTCCACTTGAATCTAGTCCGCCAGCACAAGTTATTTAATCATCATCATAGTCATTACCACCAACAGTATTTATTTAATCACCATAGTCATAGTATAGCACATCATCATCTTCAAACTCATTCTAGCTAGCTAATCACCACCAACACTAGATGCGGTAGCTATCTAATCACCACCAACGCTAGCTAAAAATAATCATCATAGTCATTACCACCAACACTAGCTATTTAATCATCATAGTCATAGTGTAGCACATCATCATCTTCAAACTCATTTCTAGCTAGCTAATCATTTCTAGCTAGCTAATCACTCATGCTGCTCTCTCTCAGATAAAATAACATAAAACATGTGTAGCTCTCCTCCTTCATCAAGTTGAAGCATGCAAATGAACATGTCTCCTAATCGTGGGATGCGCTTCTGATTGATGCCTCCTAGTACTTCTCTGCGCTCCTCCATCACAAATTTGGTCCAGTCTTTCACTATTAAGACTTTCTCGCTCTTAGAAATCCTGAATGCACTAAAGTGCATTGTAGGATATCTTGTCCGTAAGCTAACAATACTCATGGTACCATTAGTCTCGATCCCATGAGGCACAATATTCATTGGGAGTCCCTGTTGAAGAACATTGTATAGTAATATACTTAGCAATGAAGTTTAGCTTAAAAAATAATGTATGCAAAAGATGCACTGAGGACAAATAGTAAAAATCTTACCATCTTTCCTAAATAGATGTGACCGTAGTTCATTACGAACACTATTGGTCGCACATTTTCAGTACTAACATTTCTAAGTGCAGGAAGAAAATTTGTCTTGACAGTATCAAGATCCTCAAGCCATGAAATATAATGACTTAGCTCCTCGTAGTTTACTTCAGCTCCGGGACAGTAGTAGGTCCTGTCTACCAAGCGCTGGACATGTTTTCTTGAACCGAAATAAGCTGACAATAGAAATTAATTGTCAACTATTTTTGAATAAACAATATCAAAGGCATAAATATGGTTGAGAAACTCACATAATGGTATAACTGGAGGCATCTGCACATCGGCCCAGATGTCGGTATTACCTTCAATATCATCTTCTGGACAAATATCAAAGGTGTTAACCATATCAGGCTCAAATGCATAAGTCTTGCATAGTGCTAGTCAAGTTTTGCATCCAAAATAGGTGTAGTCGTCTGCGTTGTATAATTTTGCGTGGAAAATATAATCATGCTCAGTCTTCAACTAAACTTTTTTACCTCCATAGTACGACTGAAACATATCTTATCCAAGACAAAACTCTTGCATGGCAGGGGATACGCTAGTAGAATAGTAAAAAAAATTATAAGTTGAAGAAAATGAAGCAGATGTCATGCTTAATTACGAAAAAAGACTTGTCGTTGTGACTTACTGTATCCACTTCGAAGTTCACGTCCATCTTGATGTTGAAGCACCTATCATCATCTAGGAAGATTCCGTCGCACAGGCCACGCTCATCTTCGCAGTATTTGCAAATACCGAAATCCTTTTAGTTGTCAGACATTTCCTATGTTCATAGTTGAAACATTAATTGAAAATTGATCGAACATAACTCCAGGATACTCAAAATATCTTATAGGACTCATATTGACATGAGCATTCAATAAGCAAAACCAAATCATAAAATAAATAAGTATTCAAATTAGCATGCATTGAATAAGCAAAAGTAACGATCACTAATACATCTCGAATAGTATCATACATATAACATCACTAATACAACTAAAACCCTAGCGCACGACGGGTATCGGCGCGGGCGGTGGACACCCAAAGAGAAGGAACGATCACAGGATCATAGCTCCAATGAGATCCCTGGAGAACCTGCCAGGTATTGGAGAACTTGTGCTCCAACGCAAACAAGTAGCGACGAACATGCGCGTCCTCCTCACTAACACGATGACGCACCACCTCCGCGGGGTCCTCGAGCCTCTGGACCGTCACTGGCCCACGCGACCGCCACCAAAGAAGGTTCGGGTTAACGACAGGCTGGCTCCTCACCAACCTGCGCCCCCCGGTAGGTAGCGCCTCCCAGTACCACCCCGGCGGAGCCCAGTCCCGGACATGGCCCATCTGGTGACGCAGGTGTCCTCCGCCGACTCGACGACGAGGATGTGGGATAGGTATCGTCAACATCGATGCACGAAAAATTGCTTTAACTAAAAAAATAACAAAAAATGTGACATGTTCAACTAGTTCTATTAACTCAACTAGTTCTTACGATTAAATCTAGTCAATTAATTCTATACCTAATAAAATGAATAATGACATAAAAAAGGCCTATGCTTTGCAGGAACGTTGACTCCTTCCCGGTGCGGCAAATCCCGGGCACTCGATATGTCCTAGTTTGTAGCACAAGTCATGCCGAAATTCACGAAAAATTTTGGCATGACTTTTGCTGAAAAGTGGGCAAATCGAGAACCTGAAATTTGCCTGAATGGAAATGAATCAACATTCCGGCAAAACATAGGCCACTCGGCTTCATTTCCTGGAAACAACAAAGCCACTTGGGCACAATCGAACCACTTCAATAATGAAATATGCAAATGAACATCAATGACATATATCATATAACAACAATATGCAAATGAAATTACTGTTTAGGCATTTTCATAAAAATTTGCCCTAGCTAATTGCCTAAAAAATTGCTAATCATTTTTCCTAAATGCTAAAAAATTCCTACTACCCTAAACAAATCTAGGGTTCATATGAACACCTAGGGTTGATATGAACACCTAGGGTTCATATGAACATCAACACATCATCAACACATATATAAATTGCCCTAGCAGAGAGAGAGAGGAGGGTAGGGGAAAGGAGAGGCAGAGCCTTACGGTGACTGCGGCGAGGGAGGGGCAGGCGGCGTCGAGATCGGGGTCGGGGCTCGGGAGCGCGGCGAAGGGCGAAGTCGAGGTCGGGGTCGGGGGCAGCGTCGAGGTCGGGGGCGGCGTCGAATCCGGGGTCGGGGGCGGCGTTGAGGCGGGAGAGCGATGGGAGAGCGCTCGGCAGCCGACGGGCGACGGCGGCGGCGACAGCGGAGGAGTTGCGATTTGGGGGAAGTGGCCGTTGGGAAAAACGAATCAAGCGGTTTAGTCAGAAGTAGCAGTAGCGCGTTCCAGGAAGTGCGCTGCTGCTAACACAGCTACAGCGCGTTCCTGGATACGCGCTACTGCTATACCATTCTCTTTCCCCCCCTTTTTCATTTATTTTTCTTTACATTTTATTTTTTTCCTTTCACCTTTTTGTATTTCTTTCATTTTCATTTACTTTTCTATTTGTTTCCATTTAATTTTATTTACTTTAGCAGTAGCACCTCTCAGCGTAAACGCGCTGCTACAAAGCAAATAGCGGTAGCGCGGTTCGGCGAAGATCGCTACGACTATGTGCAGCCTATCGGCTAAGCCGTGGGAATTTTAGTAGTAGCACTTTTGTACGCGGGCGCGCTACTGCTATAATTGTATCTCTAGCGCCGTTTACAACACCGCGCTGCTGCTAATTAGCACATGCGTTTGTTTTTAGCCCGCGCTACTGCTAATGTTCTGTGTATAAGGTTTTCCCTAGTAGTGCGAGAGAGCACCCAAGGATGATGCCCTCCATCTAGGACCGTTGGGGAAAGGATTCATGGTGGTGTAGTGGTGAGAGAGAGAGATGGGTTGAAGATGTAGTGCGATGGAAGATAAATAGGGGCTTTGAAGGTTCAAGCGGTAGGTAGGTGAGTGCCATGAATGAACGCTGAAGATGAAGTGTAGTAGATTTTCTACATACCTCCATTGTTGCTATTCATATGTGGATTACATTTTGTCCCTCCATTCACCTCACGTTCATATGTTCGATGCAGATCGACAATGGTGCTTCGGGGGCCAAGGGCAAGGAGGTAGTGGCCGACAAGAAGGGCAAGGCGGTGGTGGAGCTCGGCAGCGCCCCCAAGGGGGCGAAGAACTACGGCCATCTCCATGAGTGCGGTGGCACAAGCCACTTTTGCAAGGTCATCCTTGCATCCATGTTGGAGTGTCTGTTGATGCCAGTTGAGTTCACCAAGCACTTGACCACCCGTACGTGCTGAGGATGAACATCAGCTGCGCCTGGAGGGTGATGGTTCGAATGATCAACGACAAGGCTCACCAAGGGTTGGGCCCCTTCGTCGTTGCTCACCAGACTAGGATCGGGTACCTCTGCACCTTCAATTTGGCGACTCCCAAAACCGTGAAGATGGTCTTCAACGGCGACGACATCGAGGTGGTGACTAAGTGCAAGAGGCACGAGGAGGCATTTCTCATGGATTGTTAGCAAGTTATCCCTGCACCTTTAAGACTTTTGCGTAGTATGTTAAAGACTTTGCCGCAATTGTTTGTCGTTTAACTACATGTGACTGTGTGTTTAAGACTGGTTTATGGGTTTATGTTATGCTTGTTTATCTATAGTGTGCATGTGTGTGTTTTGGTAACCTCACCACTCCAACAAGAGGTTACCAGATCACATGTGTTGCACATAACCAAACAACAACACTCTGCATCTGCCTAGAACATGGTTTTTTGCCTGTTTTCACTCAGCATGGCTGAGTCTTGCCACAGATGCAAAGTGCCCAAAATCCATGCAGTCCACCAAACGCGCCCTAGGAATCAGTGTGAAAGTCAAACAAAAAAATTTGGGCAGGAATGCAAAGATTTGATAGCACTGTATTATCATGTACCATTGTTTGCCACCGGGGGAATGCTGGATATACATCGAATAATGAGTACTATGTGCAGAACAAATAAAATTATGGGGAGAATCCTTAATTTAAATTTTGAGAATTGTATTTCTTTCCACAAGGAAAAAAAATACTACTACTTGAATTGGGCAGTAAAATCAAAATTATATATAGATAATGCTGTATAACTATAAAAAGAAGCATTTACAGGTAAGATCACAAGGTTTCGTTCTTCATATCAAGCCAAAGAAGAAGCCTTCGGGGGCGCCCAAGATGCCTAGCCTGCTGGGCAGGCTCCTCACTTTCGTACACAAATCCACTCTTGATGTACAGCTTTTGTGCCGCCTCGTTGTTGATGGCAACATGGACATACAAATCCGTTATGCCTGCAAATATTTGTGTTCATATCCATCATGAGAAATTGCATTAAGGGGCAAGAATTTCAAAGGGGTTAAGAAGTGAAGTAATTGCCATACTTCTGTCGGTCCGCAAAAGCTGCTGCACAACAATCATATGATTCAACTAAACCGGAATAGATCATATATCTTGAGTAGCAACATATGGTTGTACAGTTATCAGATAATGGTGAAAGAACAAGTTTGATAATAGATGTTTCGACCTGAATATAAGAAGCACGTTTTCGTACAATCGAAAACTCAATCTATCAGTATATATTGTCATGTTGCAGGTAATCTAACTACCAAGTACCAACAAAGGATAGGTCTAAAATCAGCTAGATACGTAAAAACCACGTTAATGAAACTAAATGAAATGAACCCACCCCATTGACGAGCAAGCTTCTTAGACTTGTCAACCAATGCATAGCCCAGTCCGCATCTTTGGAGCTCCTTGGCAACACATGCATTGCTCAGATATGCCCGTGTATGGCTTGATTCAGTTACCTATTAATACAGATCAAATATTACAAAAAGAATATCTTTGAAAAAGCAAAACAAAAGGATTTAAAGTAAATTAAAATAAGCATTTTGCATCTTGTTTGTACCAATATAATTAAATAGATACAGGAATAGATAAGGATATTTGACATGGCAACTACTGCTTTATAAAAATCATCATTTAATACAAATTTAGACAATAGAACTGCAAATGGTATCGAACCAACTATTCCAGAATTTCAGTTGTATCCAGTAAACCCTCACTCTGTTGGAAACTTACCCCTGGCCTCTTTCCAGTCAGTTCATCTGGTAGCCAGAGGCACTGATTCAGGTCTAAACTACCAACTACTATTCTCTCTTCCCCATCTTCAACAAACTGCATATGTCAGAATTCAGAGGTTAAACTCTAACATTGACAGATTATTCTTTCTAGAAATGAATATAATCAACCATAGACATGAACACATGCACATCGGAAAATCATACAGGAACCAAGACAGGCTAAGTGCATTTTATTTTTTGGATGAGCAAAGGAAGTTGTATCTAGAAGAACAGGACATATTAGCATTTTATGCTTTCTGCACGACAAAGTGAGATCATAAGATGAATCAAAGTGAGCCAAGGAAAAATGCACTTTGCAATTATCATTCTTATTTAGGTTTTATGTCCAAGTGGAACATAGAAGAATGTCAGGGTTCTGCAACCCAGATTTCTGTGGTCTTGCTAGAAAATTTGGAACAGAACAGAGCTGAAATAAGTGCCTATTCAAGGGCATCGCGTCTATACTATCATTATACCTTGCATGTTGAACAAAGCTCCTCTGCTGACATCAACGATGGCAACAGTGGCACTGTCCCATTTATACAAGAGACTCTCCGAAAATTAATCATATTCCCAGAAATCCGATTTTGTAATGCTTCATATTCCCTCTCTGCCAGACCTTTCCTGTGATCCTAATAGAACTTGACAATAAGTAAAGTTAAATTATTAATGCATCAATATTATGGTTCACTGAAGCATTCAGAGGAATGAAAAAGGAAGTGGAAAGTATAGAAGGAAAACACATATATTATAAAGATAGAAGGAAAGCTTTTCTTGAACAAGGTTGCGCCATTTTGCAACTAGGTAAGTTGTCTATGCTAACTTTGGAATTTACTTGGCCAGAAAGCAGTGAATTCAACAAACCTAAAGTAGTATGAACTATAAGAATAAAGACAGTCAACACCACATTTTTGCCTGCGGAGGAAAAACATGGAAATATCTGAATGAATTAGCTTTCACAACCTTATTCCATTCATCACCTATTTTAAAAGATTATCACTGAAACTATTGATACCTTGTTACTCCTAAATTCTCTCTCACAACCTGCAACATTTTTTTTCTATGCAAAGGATGTTCCCGATCGGTTATACTAGTAGTAGCCTTTATATACAGAACTGAAAGGAAAAACAAACAGTACAGTAGCAAAATTCAAACTGTCCATTATAATCACAAACCGATCCATCTACATCAACTTCCGAAGTATAGTCATCTACGAGGCCCGGATTAATTTTGCGCGTTTGCAGAAAGAGGTCGATTCGGCACACTATCGTTCACCGAATCTTGCCACATTTTCGTTTCCAAGCGAAAACCCAGATCTTAGGTTGCCTCCTCGGCTATTAATTAGTAGTACAGTATATTTTTCTGAAAGCTAAGAGAGCTCACATAGCAAACAAGCAGGAAAGAGATGGATCACCTCGGCGCCGACAGTGTCGCGGGCGTACTCGTAGAAGGTGCGAACGCGGAGGCGCACGGCGGCGTGGAGCTCATCGAGCGTGACAAACTCTCGGATGGACACCGCGCCGGCGCGGTCCTCTAGCAGCAGCGGCGCGCCAGCGTCAACGGCCGCTGGAGCGGAGGCGCGGCACCGGAGGCTCGGGATGGCGAGGCTGCAGCTGCGAGGGACGGCGCGGAGAGTTGTGTGGCGGGATGTTGGGGCAGCTGGAGGGGGAAAGGGCGGCAGCAGCCGCGACGGCGACGCCGACGCCATGGATCGGCCTTGGGCGGTTGTTGGTTGGTTGGTTGGGAAATGGAGTTGTTTCCGCCACAGCTGCCTGCCAGTGCGCCCGAGTCGATGCGTCGACACAAGATGGAACGGTTTACGGGTACCCGTTACTCTATCCGACGGGTAATTACCCATTGGGGAACGGGTTTGGGTTAAATTTAGTACCCACGAATAAGGGTGTGTCTGGTTGTATGCAGTGAAATGTCATGAGTTGGACCCGTTCCCAAATAGGTCAACGCTAGGCGCGAGTCGGCTGTAGCGCGAGAACTAATCAGCCGCCTATATCATCGTCCGATGCGACACACCTAAACCGTTTGATCTTGTTCCTTCTCCCCTACTCCCTTCTATCTCCGTCGTGTGACATAACTCCTCATCACGGCAACTGCGACGCCGCTCGAGAAACTTATCGACCTCTCTCGTAGCAAGCTTCGGTGCCCCTCGCCGCTTGCCTCACAACATGCATGGACGCCCTCGCACCACCGTTGGCCTCATAGCAAGCGTCAGCGCCCCTCTCGCGGCATGGACAGTCGTCGTCGTAGCATGCAAGAGGTATGCTGCCGTCATATAGCCACCCCCATGTTGAGCTCGCCATTGGTGGACGGCTTTGCATCAACCCCTTGCAACACCCTGGAATCACCTGCGCACCCAACGGGGTCGCCTGCCCTTGCAGCATGTCGGCGAGCAGCTCTCCTGGCAACATAGGCGGCGACTCGTTGAATCACCAGAGCCCACCACCCTATTGCATCATCGATGTCTGATGGTTGCTCCGTTGTGCGGCATCGGTCATTTGCAGCAGTAACCTACGACGGCCCCTTTGCTACATTGCTGGCGTCATTTGTCGCTTGTAGCCTCGGCGGTGGCGCATCCTTCTCCCCTTTTCGCAACATCCCTTGTCGCACCCGCCATCCACTCACAAATAGTCGCCACCGACTCACTTCTCCGCTTGTAGAATTGTGTTGCTCTCGTTGCAGCAGCAACAACATCGCTGCCACCTTTCGTAGGATCGTCACCCGCCGTTGCTGCGCTACTCAGGGTCTCACAACGACACTTGCAAGAGTTGGGACACCCTCACAGCACCGCTTTCCAGTAAAATCGACACTCGCATAAGCAGCCATTCCCATGACCGTTCTTTTGTAGCAGCACCCCTTCTCTTCCCCATGTTCTATAGGGAGTGCGTGTGTTGTTGGGTGGAAGGAGATGCATCCATGGTGGGCGAGGGGCGAGATACCAAGGTATATGAGAAGTAGAGAAAGATGGGAGAGGAGGCACGTGAGAATGTGTGGCTGAGAGTGAGCCGGAGGCTGGATAAGGAAGGACGAGGAGACAGAGTTTGTGCGGTCCATAGATGCGCGTCACACGAATGAGGCAATTGACGCAAGCGTGTTTATAGTCGAAAATAAGTGATTCCCATAAGTAAATGGCCAAAGAAACCTTCCCATCAGATAATACAATATGGGTTTGTTCCTGCATTATCCACGAGTACCCTATAGTGGAAATCTGACATATGTGGGCCCCATCACACGACACCTAGCACATCCCAAACCCACCCCACACCACAAAGCCCAGTCCCACTCACATTTTAAACCCATGCCATCTAAAACTACTCTTAAGAGTTGTGACTTGTGAGATGCGAGAGAGATTTGATATTGAACCTTACTACTTGGTCTATGGTGTTATGATGCGACGTACTAATTACAATCTCGTGTTGTGCAATTATGTTACTGAATTGTTAGATGTTAGGGCGTCGATGTATTTGTGCTTGATGTTTTGTTAGGCGCATGTCACCAGAGTGTTATGATTTCCAATGATATGTTGTTGGTTTGCTAATTATTTGTGTGAATTGTTGTTTTCCATGGTTGGTGTATGATAACCTACGAGTGTAGGGGATCATTTGTAGCCTTCTCCGATAAATAAGAGTGTCGAATCCAACGAGGATCTAAAGGTAGAACAAATATTTCTTCAAGTTTTATCGACCATCGATACAACTCGACGCACAATTGATGTTTGCTTTACCTACAACAAGTATGAAACTATTTTGCAAAAATAAAACTATGAGTACTTTGCGAGAATAAAACTATGAGTATTTTGCGAGAATAAAACTACGAATAAATTGCAAGGCAATAAAAGTAGATAGCTTTTGTCAACAAGAAAGTCATTTGTCCCTAGGCAATCGATAACAAGTACCGGTAATCATTCTTGCAATTTTATATGAGGGAGAGGCATGAGCTAACTTACTTTATCTACTTGGATCATATGCACTTATGATTGGACCCCTAGCAAGCATCCGCAACTACTAAAGATCATTAAGGTCATGAAACCCAATCATAACATTAAGTATCAAGTCCTCTTTACCCCATACTCCATAACACACTTACTCGGGTTTAAGCTTCTGTCACTCTCGCAACCCATCATAAGCGAACCATGAACATATTGCAACACCCTGCAACTGGGGCCCCTCACGTTTGCGCGAGATGGAGGGCACCATAGGACAGCACCATAAATAAAATATACAATCATACCAACCTGTAACACCCACGATGCGGCTATATCTCCCACGTGTCGGAGCACGACTTAGAGGCATAACCGCACTGTAGGCATGTCGCAAGAGGGGTAATCTTTACACATCCCATGTACTGAACAATAAAGGGATAAATAGTTGGCTTACAATCGCCACTTCACACAATACGTGAATATAACATTACATCAACCGAAATACAATCAAGGTTTGACTACGGAACCAAAATAAAAGAAGACTACCCCTAATGCAAAAGATCCCCGATCGCCCCGACTAGGCTTCACTACAGATCAACTGGAAACGAAATAACACAACGAACACGATCTTCATCGAGCTCCTCCTTGAGCTCGGTTGCGTCACCTGCGCGATATCGTCGGCACCTGCAAGCTGGTTTTTTGGAAGTATCTGTGAGTCACGGGGACTCAGCAATCTCACACCCTCGCGATCAAGACTATTTAAGCTTATAGGTAGGAAAACGTAGTGTGGTGGAGCTGCAGCAAGCACTAGCATATAAGGTGGCTAACATACGCAAATGAGAGCGAGAAGAGAAAGCAAAGCAACGGTCGTGATCTAGAAGTGATCCTAAAACTACTTACGTTCAAGCATAACACGAGACCGTGTTCACTTCCCGGACTCCGCCGGAAAGAGACCATCACGGCTACACACGCGGTTCATGCATTATCATTAAGTTAAGTGTCAAGTCCTCTACAACCGGACGTTAACAAATTCACATCTGCCCATAACCGCGGGCACGAATTTCGAAAGTCCAAACCCTGCAGGGGAGTCCCAACTTAGCCCATCACAAGCTCCCACGGTCAACGAAGAATATTCCTTTTCCCAGGAAGACCCGATCAGGCTCGGAATCCCGGTTACAAGACATTTCGACAATGGTAAAACAAGACCAGTAAAGCCGCCCGATGCGCCGACATCCTGATAGGAGCTGCACATATCTCGTTTTCAAGGCAACACCGGATGAGCAATCCATACAACTAAAACTAGCCCTCAAGTTTCCCCGAGTTGGCACTGCAAGGGGCTCTAGTTCGGACCAACACTTAGACAAGCACTGGCCCGGGGGTTAAAAAGAAAGATGACCCTTGGGTTGGCCGACCCAAGGGAAGGGTAATAGGTTGTTAGGCAAATGTAAAACCAAGGTTGGGCCTTGCTGGAGGATTTTTATTCAAGGCGAACTGTTAGGGGGTTCCCATTATAACCCAACCGCGTAAGGAACGCAAAATCAAGGAACATAACATCGGTATGACGGAAACTAGGGCGGCAAGAGTGGAACAAAACACCAGGCATAAGGCCGAGTCTTCCATCCTTTACCAAGTATATAGATGCATTAATTAAATAAGAGATATTGTGATATCCCAACAATAATCATGTTCCAACATGAAACAAACTCCAATCTTCACCTGCAACTAGCAACGCTATAAGAGGGGCTGAGCAAAGCGGTAACATAGCCAAACAATGGTTTGCTAGGAAAGGTGGGTTAGAGGCTTGGCTTAGCAATATGGGAGGCATGCTATAACAAGTGGTAGGTATCACAACATAGCAATAGAGCGAGCAACTAGCAAGCAAAGATAGAAGTGATTTTGAGGGTATGGTCATCTTGCCTGCAAAGTTCTCCGAGTTGACGAAAGCTTGATCCTTGTAAGCGTACTCAACGGGTACCTCGATCACGAACTCGTCTCCCGGCTCTACCCAAAGAAGAACACGAGCAAAGGAAATGACAATCAACCACGTGCAATGCACAAGCAACATGACGCAAAACATGGCATGATATGCGGGATGTGATATGCAATGCATATGCGAGCTCCGGAAGGAAAAAGATTGAATCAGGCCTCAACTTGGCCAGCGTGCCCCTGGAAAGATGAGTTGATTTCGATCGAAATCGATATAAAGATCACCGGAATTGGATGCATGGTTTGCAAATGGCAAGCAAAACAATAATGGCACGATTCTGCGATTAATAGCACGATGCCATCTAGAATGCAACACGAAACTAAGCTATAACACCCCAACATAGCAACAAAGCACATGGCAGTGATCTACTCAATATGCTTGACAAAAGATGAACACTGAACTATGGCTAAATCACACAAGAGCAGTTTAACGCCCTCGATGCGGCTATATCTCCTACGTGTCGAAGCACGACTTAGAGGCATAACCGCATTGAAAGCAATGTCGCAAGTGAGGTAATCTTCACACAACCCATGTAATACATAAGGGAAAAGATACATAGTTGGCTTACAATCGCCACTTCACACAAATACATGAATATAACATTACATCATCCAGATACACTCAAGGTCCGACTACGGAACCAAAATAAAAGAAGACTACCCCAAACGCTACACAGATCCCCGATCGTCCCAACTGGGCTCCACTACTGATCAACTGAAACGAAACAACACTACGAACAAAGTCTTCATCGAGCTCCTCCTTGAGCTCGGTTGCGTCACCTGCACGTTCACATCGGCACCTCCAAGCTGGTTTTGGAAGTATCTGTGAGTCACGGGGACTCAGCAATCTCACACCCTCGCGATCAAGACTATTTAAGCTTATAGGAAGGGTAAAGGTATGATGTGGAGCTGCAACAAGAGACTAGCATATTTAGTGGCTAACATACGCAAATAAGAGCGAGAAGAGAAGGCAAAAGCACGGTCGAACAACTATGATCAAGAAGTGATCCTAGAACAACCTACGTCAAACATAACTTCAACACCGTGTTCACTCCCCGGACTCCACCGAGAAGAGACCATCACGGCAACACACGCGGTTGGTGCATTTTAATTAAGTTCAACTTTAGGTTTTCTACAACCGGACATTAACAAATTCCCATCAGCCCATAACCGCGGGCACGGCTTTTGAAAGTTCAATACCTGCAGGGGAGTCCCAACTTAGCCCATCACAAGCTCTCACGGTCAACGAAGCATATTCCTTCTCCCAAGACAATCCGATCAGACTCGGCATCCCGGTTACAAGACATCCTCGACAATGGTAAAACAAGTCCAGCAAAGCCGCCCGAATGTGCCGACAAATCCCGATAGGAGCTGCACATATCTTGTTCTCAGGGCACACTCAGATAAGACTAGCTACGAGTAAAACCAATCCTCAAGTTTCCCCGAGGTGGCCCCGCAGGCAGCTCAGTTCGGACCAACACTTAGAGAAGCACTGGCCCGGGGGGGTTAAAATAAAGATGACCCTTGAGTCTGCAGAACCAAAGGGAAGGTGGTAGGTTGTTAGTGCAAATGGTAAAACCAAGGTTGGGCCTTGCTGGAGGAGTTTTATTCAACACGAACTGTCAAGGGGTTCCCATTATAACCCAACCGTGTAAGGAACGCAAAATCCGGGAACATAACACCGATATGACGGAAACTAGGGCGGCAAGAGTGGAACAAAACACTAGGCATAAGGCCGAGCCTTCCACCCTTTACCAAGTATATAGATGCATTAATTAAATAAGAGATATTGTGATATCCCAACAAAATATCCATGTTCCAACAAGGAACAAACTCCAATCTTCACCTGCAACTAGCAATGCTATAAGAGGGGCTGAGCAAAGCGGTAACATAGCCAAACAACGGTTTGCTAGGAAAGGTGGGTTAGAGGCTTGGCTTAGCAATATGGGAGGCATGATAAGCAAGTGGTAGGTATCGCAGCATAGGCATAGCAAAAGAGCGAGCAACTAGCAAGCAAAGATAGAAGTGATTTCGAGGGTATGGTCATCTTGCCTGAAATCCCGCAAGGAAGAAGAACGAGTCCAAGAAGAAGACAAACGGATGTAGTCGAACGGGTCCTCACAAACGCAAAGTTATCGGAACTAACCTGAAGAAGCAACACCGGAAAGAAGCACACAACATAGTAAACAACCAACACATGAACATGGCATGATATGCGGGATGCGGTATGTGATGCATATGCATGATTTGGAAAGGAATGATTGAACCTGGCCTCAACATGGAAATCCAAGAGTGCCACTGGAAAGGTGAGTTGATTTCAGTCGAAATCAATATAAAGATCACCGGAATCGGATGCACGGTTTGGAAATGGCAAGCAAAACAAATATGGCACCGGTCTGTGATAAACAGCACGAGACCATCTAAATGCATCAAGAACAACATGCTACAGCACTCCAACAAGACAACAAAATACATGGCAGGGATCCACTCATGATGCTTGACAAAAGATGAACACTTAGCTACGGCTAATTCACTCAATAACAGGTTCAAACAAGCATGGCAAAAGTGCAAAAGATAACAGGTTACAGACTTAGTGAAATTAACAGCAAGTCGGGAATTTATCATCAAGAAGCAATGTTTAGAGCACGATAACTACATGCTACAGGAACATATCATGGCAAAGCAAGGCATGGCATGAAGCTACTCAAAGCACATAACAAAAGTCCCTTAGTGACCATGAGACAAAAGGGATCAGAAAATACAATTGCAAGCATGTGAATATAGCAAAAACATAAACAGATTCAGACTTAGTGAAAAACTGGAACATGGCAAAACAGATAACGAGTAGGCGTGTTTACGAGCTCGATGCACTCACCACAAGGCATTTCATGATAAACTAAGCATACACCCAGCAAATAGACATGACATGGAAGCTAGACATGGCAAGAACAACATCATAGCATGCACGGATCAACTACAACAAGCTCGGCAAAATCGCTAAACATGTTAACAATCTACCAGGAACATTTTATAGTAAAGTAGAGCTCGATTGACTCAAGCTAGGGTGCTCCATAATTGCAAACAAAGACATGGTGGATAGAGCACCACAATATCTACAAAACATCCTTATTAATCATGCTCAAAAGATGCACGGATCACTAGAAAACAACATGAACATATTGCATAAAAATAATGACAGGGCAAGGACTTAGTGAAATTCTAAGTCCCTGAAATCAGCATCATTGAGTAGGCTACTTTGCATGCTTGTGCTAGTCACCACAAAGATCACAAAAATACATGGCATACACCCATGTAAAGATGGCATGACATTCTACAAAATACATGTAGAGCTCAGGATCATAGCATGCACACATTAAACATGGCAAAAATGACAAAAGGGCATTTGCTGAGACAGATCTGAAACAATCCTCATATAGCCCTCTTCCAACAGCATTTCGGGCATCAAGATGAGCTCAAATGAAAATGATGCAATGAGATGAAATGATGTACTCGTCGAGACGAACATTTTGATATGCTACACGCACGAAACGGAGCTACGGATGCAAAGTTATGATGCGATGAATATGGCATGAAAATATGCAAAACTGGGGACTTAGACAAAAATATACCCTCGCGAAAAGTCAGCCCGGGACGGAACGGTGCGGGACGACGCGATCCAGGACGGAGGGAGGTGTTTGGTTGACGGAATGGGTGGATCTGGTCCACCTAACCAGATCCTGGCCGCGGCGCGCTCCGGCGAGCTCTCCGGCGCGGTCGGCGCGGGCTCCGGTGAGCGAGGCAGTGGCAGAGGCGGCGCGGCGGCCGGCGATGCGATGCGGCGGGCGGCGGCGTGCAGGCGCGGTGGCGGGGCGGTGGAGCGCGGCTTCCAGTGGGGCGCGGGGAGGCGCATGGCGGCGAAGGGCGGCGTCGGCGATGAGGGTTTTTGGCGGCGAGCGGCGACGTAGCATCGGTGGCGGGCGCCTCGGGTGGCGCACAGGCGCGCAGGCGACCGAGACGGCGGTTCGGGCCCCGCGGGCCCAACATGGGCTCGCGGGCCGGCGTTGGGGACGAGCGCGGCGGCGCCACGTGGCGAGGTGGGATTGGAGGGGAGAGGCGGCAGAGCTGAGGTGGCGGCTCCCGATTGGCCAGAGTGATGTGGCGGCAGGGTGGACATGTCTGGCCAGCACAGGAGGAAGTGTCTGGCGGCGCGGGGAGGAGTTTTTAGGGTTTCATCTGCGCAAATTTCGGAGGGGATCACATATTTATAGGTAGAGGGAGCTAGGAGAGTCCAAATGAGGTGCGGTTTTCGGCCACGCGATCGTGATCGAACGACCGAGATGATAGAGTGGGTTTTGGGCCACTTTGGAGGGGTGTTGGGCTGCAACACACACAAGGCCTTTTCGGTCCCTCGGTTAACTATTGGAGTATCAAACGAAGTCCAATTGGTACGAGACTTGACAGGTGGTCTACCGGTAGTAAACCAAGGCCGCTTGACAAGCCTCGGTCCAATCTGAGAATGTTTAACACCCGCACACGAAAAGAGGTAGAAAGGGACACCGAAGGACATAGGAGCGCCGGATTGCAAAACGGACAACGGGGAAAATGCTCGGATGCATGAGACGACCATGTATGCAAATGCGATGCACATGATGACATGATATGAGATGCATGACACGCAACCAAATGACAAGGCAACAACAGCGAATAACTGGAAGACACCTGGCACATCGGTCTCGGGGCGTTACAACACTCCACCACTACGAGAGGATCTCGTCCCGAGATCTAGAATGGCACCGGAAGGAAAGCGGAAGAGAAATAGAAGAGGTAAAGCTAAGTTGCTTCTTTGACAAACGAGTGAAACCAAAGAACCTTGAAAAGGTTAAGCCATTTCGAGAAAAAAATACAACAGAGATGAACGAAGTTGAAAGCACTCCGTTAAGAAAGAGGAAAAGAAAGAATCGATTCGGTAGCACTTCGGTTGAAAAGAGATGAAAGACTTGATAAAATGAAAGAGCTTGAGCAAAAGGACACAACACTCCGGTTAAATGGATAAACCAAGAAAAGAACACGATCCTGACGAAATGAAAAGATGGGTTGAAGAGAGCAACATCACAATGCCTCCGGAACAAAAGTAAGAATGGAATGGAATGAACGAAGGGAAACAAGATCTTGAGGGAGCACGCTTACCACAAATGCTATAACGGAGTTGTTGGAAAACCAACAACGAAAATAATAAGCTTGATATGGTCTTATGGAATACATCTCAAATTATGAGGTGACAACCTGCCACTCACGGGAAAAAGAATTGGATTGGTATGAACAAGGAGACGAGAAAGTATTTCACCGGGAGGATAAAGAAGAACTTGGGTCCTTTATAAGCACCATAGATAGCAGCAATCCTTAGGGAAGGCTTTAGGTGAAATATAACCCAAGATAACTCCAAAGAAGAGATTGATGGATTAAAAATACCTCATTCTTAACAACATGTGGATCATGAAACATGAGCTCAAATTATCAAGAATGACATAATACCACCTCCAATGATACGGAAGAAAGAATTGCACTCCGGATAGCAAGATGAAGAATACTTGAGCTCCCTAGAAAAGAATCTCGATGGAAACTTTAAGAAGCAATTAAATCCTTTAAGAACCATCATGTAGAGTCTCCATGAAGAACTCTGGTAACAAAAGGATAACGTGAAGAGAGAGAATTTGAAAACACAAAGTGAAACCTTGCAAAGATTAAATGAAGCTTTGCAACGAGATAAAGTGGAAACTTGGAACTCCGGAAAAGAAAAGATGAAACAAGGGAAATCAAGAATTTCGATGAACCTCCGGAATAGGGAATTAATCACTTGGATGAAACAAAAATAAGAATTACGTTATGCATATCCTTCACCAATTTAAATTGATGACAAGCAGTGGATTTGACATACTACTTATTCTCGTAGAAAGGATTAAATATAGATATAGCGCAAACTCAATGGACCACCGGTAGGATTTGAAAAGCACGAATGCATTGGTATGATAAATCAAGGAAGAAGAATCTTGAACAAAACACCATAAGAATTAAAAATGAACAAAGAAAAGATAAAGAATCACTGGGAAGAATTTGAAAACGAACAAAGATACTTGGGGAAAATTTATATACAAGAGAGCGAAGAGATCGCGAACTGATTAGAGGATATTTGAACGATGCCCCGGTAAGATTTGGAGAACCATAGCTGAAAGCTGAGAATGAATAAATCTTAGATGATGGGCTCCGGAGAATCAAACTAAAAAGACTCCTGAATAGCTCCGGATGAGAGCAAAGAATTCTCACAATCAAAAACAATTATGAGAGGATGGCATCAAGCTAGCATCACGACTCTTGAAGAGAATGGAGCAATATTGATAGAAAAAACTTCTTCGGTCTTCAAAAGTCGAGAATGACGATGAGAAACACCACCATGAATCATTGAGACACTCCAGGATGAAAAATTAGAAATGTTGAACCAACGATGAAAAGAATTTGAGAGATCTTGGAGGAAAACACATTTGACTGATGATAAATCATACTTACGTCAAACTTGGAAAAGAATTTGAGAATAACTCTGGGAAAATTAGAAGAGTCAGGTAAGATCCTGGGAAAAAGACATGTGGGTTAGGGGCCACTCAAAAGAGACACTGTTGAACAATTTAAAAGAGAGATTGCGCCGGTTGAAATAAATGGCTTGAATGAGGTAACATCCTCGCAAAAGCTGGAACGAAAGCAGAGTGGAAACACGAATCTTCGAGATATCTTGAGCACTCCGGAACAATTGAATAGCAAGAAGTGGATGATTATGAGGTGCACCGGCATGAGAAGGTATTTGAAACGAGGAAAAAAGGATATGATCAACAAAGCTTGAATTTAAATCCACCGGAGAAGAAAAGAATGAAGAATGACGAACTTGAGGCTTCCTTAGAATCTTCCTGAGAATCACCGGATAAGAACATGGACGGAAAAGAATGGAGGGACTTCTCATCAATAAGATGATACTTGATTAAGAAATCCGAGTCCTCGATGAAAAAGGGTGGGAGGGAGGGGAAAACAAAGGCAAGTTGGGACGGATACAACAAACACCATTGAGAAGAACTGATAATTGATCTTATGGATGGGGAGAAAGGTGGGATCATCTCAAAGAGAAGCACGCCGGTTGTAAATAGAATTGGTATGACAAACTCGATGATCAAGAAAGATTAGTATTCACATAGGAATATGAGAACACCACTTAGGAAAGGTATGGAATCAACACTTGACATTGAAGCAACTCGAATACCACAATCAAAACAAAACAAAGGATTAGCTTGCAGAATAAGCCGGAACAAACATATGATAGAGATTTCGTCTGAAGTTTTCGTGGTGGGGCCTACACGGGCTTGATCGTACAACACCATCATGTACAAGGCAGTGCACATGACATACGAAGCGTCCCCGAGTCAGCATAGCCAAGGACTCTTTAAGACACAATGAGACCACTGTAAAACCAACCATGGATAGGCGGACCACTAGACGTCGAACCCCAATCTCATATCATGCCTCTGTAGGAAAGATATCCTAAGAGCTACTTGAATTCCCACTTATAAACTCCCGAAATTCTCCGGTTATGCAATCAGGTGTTGGAGATACAGGGGAAGCATAATATCTCACCCCAAACTAGCAAATCCTACATCCAGCTGTATCCATCCTTCAACACATAACCAAGAAACCTTCGGAAATCGTTTACCTCGACCTTCGAAAAACATCCGTTATACGAGTTATGGCAATACTCCCGAACTCCCGCCCCAGTACTGGGTGGCGTCGAGGTTATATCACCAACAACTGCATAAAAGAGATTTTCGATGTCGACTAAACTCAGGTATTCCAGAATCTCAACGATAAAATTGTGACAACAACACCTCGGAGGTCAACTCCCCGGGACACTGCCACAACCCCTAAATGTCAGGAGGCACAAAGAACAATGTTCTCGTCACAAAACCATCGGAACGATTCCAAGATACCCGCGTGATCCTAAATTTTTTTAGTGAAATTTGAGAAGAGAAGAGTCAAAACTCTACGTCAGGATGCCTCACCAAAGCGACGAAGGGACTGAGGAGTAAAAAGAATTCCTAACTCTCCGATATATATATAAATCCTAAATGACTCAAAACATTTTTTCTAAACTCAACAACGCCAGCGATTCGATCAAGCAGGGGGCTCCTAAAGTCGGGGAAGGCTCTGATTACCAACTTTTAACGCCCTCGATGCGGCTATATCTCCTACGTGTCAAAGCACGACTTAGAGGCATAACCGCATTGAAAGCAATATCGCAAGTGAGGTAATCTTCACACAACCCATGTAATACATAAGGGAAAAGATACATAGTTGGCTTACAATCGCCACTTCACACAAATACATGAATATAACATTACATCATCCAGATACACTCAAGGCCCGACTACAGAACCAAAATAAAAGAAGACTACCCCAAAGGCTACATAGATCCCCGATCGTCCCAACTGGGCTCCACTACTGATCAACTGAAATGAAACAACACTACGAACAAAGTCTTCATCAAGCTCCTCTTTGAGCTCGGTTGTGTCACTTGCACGTTCTCATCAGCACCTGCAAGCTAGTTTTGGAAGTATCTGTGAGTCACAGGGACTCAGCAATCTCACGCCCTCGCAATCAAGACTATTCAAGCTTATAGGAAGGGTAAAGGTATGATGTGGAGCTGCAGCAAGCAACTAGCATATTTGGTGGCTAACATACGCAAATAAGAGCGAGAAGAGAAGGCAAAAGCACGGTCGAACAACTATGATCAAGAAGTGATCCTAGAACAACCTACGTCAAACATAACTCCAACACCTGTTCACTTCCCGGACTCCGCCGAGAAGAGACCATCACGGTAACACACGCGGTTGGTGCATTTTAATTAAGTTCAACTTCAGGTTTTCCACAATCGGACATTAACAAATTCCCATCTGCCCATAACTGCAGGCACGGCTTTCGAAAGTTCAATCCCTGCAGGGAAGTCCCACTTAGCCCATCACAAGCTCTCACGGTCAACGAAGCATATTCCTTCTCCCAAGACAATCCGATCAGAGTCGGCATCCCGGTTACAAGACATCCTCGACAATGGTAAGACAAGTCCAACAAAGCCGCCCAAATGTGCCGACAAATCTCGATAGGAGCTGCACATATCTCGTTCTCAGGGCACACTCATATGAGACTAGCTATGAGTAAAACCAACCCTCAAGTTTCCCCGAGGTGGCCCCGCAGGCAGCTCTGTTCGGACCAACACTTAGAGAAGCACTGGCCCGGGGGTTAAAATAAAGATGACCCTTGAGTCTGCAGAACCCAAGGGAAGGTGGTAGGTTGTTAGTGCAAATGGTAAAACCAAGGTTGGGCCTTGCTGGAGGAGTTTTATTCAAGGCGAACTGTCAAGGGGTTCCCATTATAACCCAACTGTGTAAGGAACGCAAAATCCGGGAACATAACACCGATATGACGGAAACTAGGGCGGCAAGAGTGGAACAAAACACTAGGCATAAGGCCGAGCCTTCCACCCTTTACCAAGTATATAGATGCATTAATTAAATAAGAGATATTGTGATATCCCAACAAAATATCCATGTTCCAACAAGGAACAAACTCCAATCTTCACCTGCAACTAGCAACGCTATAAGAGGGGCTGAGCAAAGCGGTAACATAGCCAAACAACTGTTTTCTAGGACAAGGTGGGTTAGAGGCTTGGCTCAACAATATGGGAGGCATGATAAGCAAGTGGTAGGTATCGCAGCATAGGCATAGCAAAAGAGCGAGCAACTAGCAAGCAAAGATAGAAGTGATTTCGAGGGTATGGTCATCTTGCCTGAAATCCCGCAAGGAAGAAGAACGAGTCCAAGAAGAAGACAAACGGACGTAGTTGAACGGGTCCTCAAAAACGCGAAGTTATCGGAACCAACCCGAAGAAGCAACACCGGAAAAAAGCACACAACATAGTAAACAACCAACACATGAACATGGCATGATATGCGGGATGCGGTATGTGATGCATATGCATGATTTGGAAAGGAATGATTGAACCTGGCCTCAACATGGAAATACAAGAGTGCCACTGGAAAGGTGAGTTGATTTTTATCGAAATCGATATAAAGATCATCGGAATTGGATGCACGATTTGGAAATGGCAAGCAAAACAAATATGGCACCGGTCTGCGATAAACAGCACGAGACCATCTAAATGCATCAAGAATAACATGCTACAGCACTCCAACATGACAACAAAATACATGGCAGGGATCAACTCATGATGCTTGACAAAAGATGAACACTTAGCTACGGCTAATTCACTCAATAACAGGTTCAAACAAGCATGGCAAAAGTGCAAAAGATAACAGGTTACAGACTTAGTGAAATTAACAGCAAGTCGGGAATTTATCATCAGGAAGCAATGTTTAGAGCACGATGACTACATGCTACAGGAACATATCATGGCAAAGCAAGGCATGGCATGAAGCTACTCAAAGCACATAACAAAAGTCCCTTAGTGACCATGAGACAAAAGGGATCAGAAAATACAATTGCAAGCATGTGAAGATAGCAAAAACATAAACAGATTCAGACTTAGTGAAAAACTGGAACATGGCAAAACAGATAACGAGTAGGCATGTTTACGAGCTCGATGCACTCACCACAAGGCATTTCATGATAAACTAAGCATACACCCAGCAAATAGACATGACATGGAAGCTAGACATGGCAAGAACAACATCATAGCATGCACGGATCAACTACAACAAGCTCGGCAAAATCGCTAAACATGTTAACAATCTGCCAGGAACATTTTATAGTAAAGTAGAGCTCGATTGACTCAAGCTAGGGTGCTCCATAATTGCAAACAAAGACATGGATGGATAGAGCACCACAATATCTACAAAACATCCTTATTAATCATGCTCAAAAGATGCACGGATCACTAGGAAACAACATGAACATATGGCATAAAAATAATGACAGGGCAAGGACTTAGTGAAATTCTAAGTCTCTGAAATCAGCATCATTGAGATCACAAAAATACATAGCATACACCCTGTAAAGATGGCATGGCATTCTACAAAACACATGTAGAGCTCAAGATCATAGCATGCACACATTAAACATGGCAAAAATGACAAAAGGGCATTTGCTGAAACAGATATAAAACAATCCTCACATATCCCTCTTCCAACAGCATTTCGGCCATCAAGATGAGCTCAAATGAAAATGATGCAATGAGATGAAATGATGTACTCGTCAAGACGAACATTTTGATATCCTACACGCACGAAACGGAGCTACGGATGCAAACTTATGATGCGATGAATATGGCATGAAAATATGCAAAACTGGGGACTTAGACAAAAATATACCCTCGCGAAAAGTCAGCCCGGGACGGAACGGTGCGGGACGACGCGATCCGGGATGGAGGGAGGTGTTTGGTTGACGGAATGGGTGGATCTGGTCCACCTAACCAGATCCGGGCGGCGGCGCGCTCCGGCGAGCTCTCCGGCGGGGTCGGCGCGGGCTCCGGTGAGCGAGGCAGTGGCAGAGGCGGCGCGGCGGCTGGCGATGTGATGCGGCAGGGGGCGGCGGAGCGTGGCTTCCGTCGGG
>NC_041380.1:83649343-83695292 GCF_002162155.2 Triticum dicoccoides
GTGGCGCGCGGGCGCGCAGGCGATGGAGACGGCGCTTCGGGCCCCGCGGGCCCGACGCGGGCTCGCGGGCAGGCGGTGTGGACAAACGCGGTGGCGCCACATGGCGAGGTGGGATTGGAGGGGAGAGGCGGCAGAGCTGAGGTGGCGGCTCCCGATTGGCCGGAGTGATGTGGCGGCGGGGTGGACATGTCCGGCCAGTGCGGGAGGAAGTGTCCTGCGGCGCGGGGAGGAGTTTTTAGGGTTTCATCAGTGCGAATTTCGGAGGGGATCACATATTTATAGGTAGAGGGAGCTAGGAGAGTCCAAATGAGGTGCGGTTTTCGGCCACGTGATCATGATCGAACGACCGAGATGATAGAGGGGGTTTAGGTGGGTTTTGGGCCACTTTGGAGGGGTGTTGGGCTGCAACACACACGAGGCCTTTTCGGTCCCTTGGTTAACCGTTGGAGTATCAAAAGAAGTCCAATTGGTACGAAACTTGACAGGCGGTCTACCGGTAGTAAACCAAGGCCGCTTGACAAGTCTCGGTCCAATCCGAGAACGTTTAACACCCGCACACGAAAAGAGGTAGAAAGGGACACCGGAGGACATAGGAGCGCTGGATTGCAAAACGGACAACGGGGAAAATGCTTGGATGCATGAGACGAGCATGTATGCAAACGCGATGCACATGAGACATGGTATGAGATGCATGACACGCAAGCAAATAACAAGGCAACAACAGCGAATAACTGGTAGACACCTAGCACATCGGTCTCGGGGCGTTACAAGCAGGTTCAAACAAGCATGGCAAAAGGGCAAAATATATCAGCATCACAAACTTAGTGAAAAATAACATGCCAGGAACTAACATCAGGAAGCAATGTTTAGAGCAAGATAACATAATGCTACAAGATCAGATTATAACAATACAAGATATGGCATGAATCTACTCAAAGCATATAACAAAAGTTCATTACTGACCATAAGTCAAAAAGGATCAGAAGATATGATGGCACCCATGTAAACATAGCAAGTTTCGTTAACAGATTCAGATTTAGCAGAAAACTGGACATGGCAAAAACAAAGTTACGTAGGCATGTTTGCGAGCTCGATGCACTCACCACAAGGCATTGCATGACAAACTAAGCATACACCCAGCAAGAAGACATGTTCAAGAAGCTAAACATGGCAAGAACAATCTCATAGCATGCATGGATCAACTACAACAACCTTGGCAAAATTGATTAACACGTAAACAATATGCCAGGAACATTTTATGGAAAAACTAGAGCAAGATTGAGTCATGCTAGGTTACTCTATAATTGCAAACAAAGACATGGATGGATAGAACATAACAATATCTCAAAATCATCCTTACTGAACATGCTCAAAAGAGGCATGGATTACTCTGTAGCAACATGAATACATGGCATAAAAATAACATCAGGGAAATGACTTAGAAGAATTTAAGTCCCTGAAATCAGCAACATCACGAGAGCTATTTTGCATGCTTGTGCTAGTCACCACATTGATCACAAAAATTCATGGCATACACCCCTGTAAAGATGGCATGACATAGCCCAAAACACATGTACGGCTCAAGTCCATAGGAGGCACACAATAATCATGGCAAAAATGACAAATGCTCCTAAACTGATAAGAATCAGGAACTAACATTTTATAGCACTCTTGCAACAGCATTTTAGGCATCAAGATGGACTCAAACAAGCATGGTGCAATGGAACAAAATGAAGAGGACATCATGATGAACATTTCGATATATTATGCGCATGAAACGGAGCTACAGATGAGGGGTTATGATGCATTGAACAGGGGCATATAATATATGGATCTGGGGACTTAGAGGAAAAAAAACATGGGCGCAGGATAGCTAAAGTGCGCACGCGCGGGGTTTAGAGGGATGGCTCACCATGGGCCTGGCCCAGAATGGAGAGGAGGCAAGGCAGGCTGGGCCTTGCGCAGGATCTGGGCCGGCTGCGGGCCTGGCTGGACCTTGCGGCCCACGAGGTCGAGGTGCGGTCGACGACCTCTCCTCGAAGCCGAGAAGGCGCTGGGAGGCAGAGGCGGCTCATCGCCAGCGTTGGAGATGAACGACGACGGCGGGCGCAGATTGGCGCAGAGGTGACCGGATCCGGTCGCTCCAGCCCCTTCCCGCCCGGATCCGTTGACAGGGACGACGACGGAGCTTGGGGCGGTGGCGCGCCGGCGAAGCAGACGATGAGGAGGCACGGGACACCGGCGGCGATCGGCGGAGGTCGAGAGGCGGCGGCCAGCGAACGAAGGACGGCGGTGGACGGCGAGGCAGACGGAGCGGCGAGGGCGGCGTGTTCTGGATCGGGCGATGGGGACTCGGGCCTGGGCGGACCCCGGATGGGCTTCGCGGGCCCAATGGTGAAGTGGGCGCGGCGGGGACAGGTGGCGGCCTCCGGTTGGACGAGGGAGCGGCGGCGATGATGTGGCGAGCCCTAATTGGCTGAAACACGTGGCGGCGGTGGTGGATGCGTCTGACGGCGGACGGACATGTCCGGCACGGAGAGAGAGAGTTGGATCTAGGGTTAGACTGCGTGAATTTTCGGGGAGGCACACATATATATAGGTAGAGGGAGCTAGGAGAGTCCAAATGAGGTGCGGTTTTCGGCCACGCGATCGTGATCGAACGACCGATAGGATGGAGGGGGTTTGGAGGGGTTTTGGGCCACTTTGGAGGGGTGTTGGGATGCAACACAAAAGAGGCCTTTGCGGCTACCCGGTTAACCGTTGGAGTATAAAACGAACTCCAAATGGCACGAAACTTGACAGGCGGTCTACCGGTGGTATAAAAAGGCCGCTTGGCAAACCTCGGTCCATTCCGAGAATGTTTAACACCCTCTCACGAAAAGAGACAAAAGGGGATGCCGGAGGACATAGGAGTGTCGGATTGCAAAACGGACAACGGGGAAAATGCTCGGATGCCTGAGACGAACACGTATGAAAATGCGATGCACATGATGACATGATATGAAATGCATGACACGCAAACAAATGACAAGGCAACAACAGCGAATAACTGGAAGACACCTGGCACAATGGTCTCAGGGCGTTACAACACTCCACCACTACGAGAGGATCTCGTCCTGAGATCTAGGATGGCACCGGGGAAAACGGAAGAGAAAGAGAAGAGATAAACTAAGTTGCTTCTTTGACAAACGAGTGAAACCAAATAACCTTGAAAGGTTAAGCCATCTTCGAGAAAAGAGTACAATGAAGAAGATCAAGGTTGAAAACACTCCGTCAGAAAAGAGAAACAAGGAAGAACAAATTCGGACAGCACTCCGGTTGAAAAGAGATGCAAGACTTGATAAGGCGAAAAGAACTTGAGCAAAGGGGCACAACACTCTGGTTAATTGGATAAGCACGAAAAGAACACGATCCTCACCATTCGAGATGAATATTGAAAAGAGCAACATCACATTGCCTCCAGAAGAAAAATAGAAGATAGATCATTAGAATAAAAGAATGGAGAAGGAAAAGTCAACTTCTGCCACAAATGATCTTGGAAAGCACCCTTCCACGAAGGTTAAAGCGGAGTTGTTGGAAAACTAACAACGGAAGGATATGATCCTCATGGGCTTATGGAGACATCTCAAAACTTGAGGTGAAATTCTGCCACTAACGAAAACAATTGCTTGCCTGAGATTAACGAAGAGATGAAAGCTTGTTCCACCAAGATGAAAAAGAGATAACTTGGGTCATTAATAAGCACCAAAATAGCAACGTTCCTTAGGGAAGGCTTTAGGTGAAATCTTTACCAAGATACCTCCATTGGAGAAAATGATGGGTTTAAATACCTCATTCTTGTGAATGAAGAATGATATATTACCACCTCAAAAGATAAGGGAGAACAATTGCACTCCAGATTGCAAGAAGAGGAATACTTGAAGTATAGCTTGACGGATCATAGCTTCGAGAGATATCTTGAAGAACAATTGGAGAGTGTAATGGATCCTTGACAAACCACCATGTAGCCTCCATGAACAACTCCGGTAACAAAAGGATGATCAAACAAAAGGAAAGAGAAGTTGAAAACACAAGGTGAAGCCTTGCGATGATTTAGATGGAGCTTCGCGACAAGATAATGCTGAAAAAACTTGGAACTCCGAAAGAGAAAGATAAACAAATGAAATGAAGAATTTTGACGAACCTCCGGAATAAGGAATTAATCACTTGGATGAAACAAGAATAAGAATTACATTATTCTTATCCTTCATCAATTAAATTGATGACAAGCAACAGATAGCATACCACTTATTCCGGTAGAAAGGATTAAGAGATATATAAATCAAACTTGAATAAGGTCTTGATGGAACCACCGGTAGGATTGGAAAGAACGAATGAATCTGTATGATAACGAAGGAAGAGAACTCTTGAACGAACCACTGTAAGAATTGAACATGAAAATAGCAAAAGCACAAATTCACCGAGGAGAATTGGAAAACAAAAGAAGATACTTGAAGGAATTTAGATACATGAGAACAAATAGATTACGAACTGATAAGAGAATACTTGAACGATGCACCGGTAAGATTTTGAGAATGAGAGCTGAAAGCTAAGAATGAACAATTCTTCTGAAATGATGGGCTCCAGAGAATCAAAATGAAAAGATTCCTGAATTGCTCCGGATGGTTGAAAAGAATTCTCACAATCAAAAACAATTATGAGAAGATGGCATAAACCTAGAACCACACATCTTTGAAGAGAATGGGACAAGATTTAAGAGAAAACTCTTCTTAGGTCTTCAAATGCAGAGAATGATGATGAGAAACACCACCATGAATTGTTGAGTTACTCCGCGATGGAAATTAGAAAGGTTGAACCAATGATGAAAACAATTTGAAAGACCTTGGAGGAAGACATATGACTGATGATAATTCATTCTTACGTCAAACTTGGAAAATAATTTGAGAATAACTCCGGAAAGAATAGAAGAGTCAGGTAAGATCCTGGGAAAAGACCTGTGGGTTAGGGCCCACTCAAAAGAAAAGCACCATTGAACGATTTGAAGGAGAGATTGCACCGGTTGAATTAAATGGCTTGAATGAGATAACATCCTCGAAAGAGCTTGAATGAAAGCAGAGTGGAAACACGAATCTTCGAGATAACTTCAGCACTCCGGACCAAAAGAATAGTGAGAGGTGAATGATAAGAGGTGCACTGACATGAGAAAGCATTTGAAACGAGGAAAAAAGGATATGATCAACACCAGAAGCTTGATTTGAATCCACCGGAGAAGATAAAAGAAACGAAGATTGAAGAACTTGAAGCTCCATTAGTATCTTCCTGAGAATCACCGGATAAGAATATTGACAGAAAAGAATGGAGAGACTTCACTTCAATAAGATGGATACTAGATTAAGAAATCTGAGTCCTTGAAGAAAAAGGGTGGGAGGGTGGGAAAACAAAGGCAACTTGGGACGGATGAAGCAAACACCATTGATAAGAACTGATAACTGATCTTGCTGATGTTGAAATGATCGGATCCACTTGAAGAGAAGCACACCGGTTGAAAAGGATTGACATGACAATCTCGATTATCATAAAGGATTGGTATTCAAATAGAAGTATGAGAACACCGCTTAGGAAAGGTATGGAATCAACACTTGACATTGAAGCAACTCGAATACCACAACTCAAAACAAGACAAAGGATTGGCTTGCAGAATAAGCCGGAACAAACATATGATAGAGATTTCATCCGAAGTTTTCATGGTGGGGCCCACACGGGCTCGATAGTACAGCACCATCATGTACAAGGCAGTGCACATGACATACGAAGCGTCCCCGAGTCAGCATAGCCAAGGACTCTTTAAGACACAACGAGACCACTGTAAAACCAACCGTGGATAGGCGGATCACTAGACATCGAACCCCAATCTCATATCACGCATCTGTCGGAAAGATATCCTAAGAGCTACTTGAATTCCCACTTATAAACTCCCGAAACTTTCTGGTTATGCAATCAGGTGTTGGGGATACATGGGAAGCATAATATCTCACCCAAAACTAGCAAATCCTACATCCAGCTGTATCCATCCTTCAACACATAACCAAGAAACCTCCGGAAATCATTTACCTCAACCTTTGAAAAGCATCCGTTATACGAGTTATGGCAATACTCCCGAACTCCCGCCCCACTACTGGGTGGCATCGAGGTTATCTCACCAACAACTGCATAAAAGAGATTTTCGATGTCGGCGAAACTCAGGTATTCCAGAACTGCAACGATAAAATTGTGACGACAACACCTCGGAGCTCAACTCCCCGTGATGCTGCCACAACCCCTAAATGTCAGGAGGCGCCAAGAACAATGTTCTCGTCACAAAACCATTGGAACGATTCCAAGATACCTGCGTGATCCTAGAATTTTTTTAGTGAAATTTGAGAAGAGAAGAGTCAAAACTCTACGTCAGGAGGCCTCCCCCGAGCGACGAAGGGACTGAGGAGTAAAAGAATCCTACTCTCTGATATATATAATCCTATAAGACTCAAAACATTTTTCTAGACTCAACAACGCCAGTGATTCGATCAAGCAGGGGGCTCCTAAGTCGGGGAAGGCTTTGATACCAACTTGTAACACCCACGATGCGGCTATATCTCCCACGTGTCAGAGCACGACTTAGAGGCATAACCGCATTGTAGGCGTGTCGTAAGAGGGGTAATCTTTACACATCCCATGTACTGAACAAGAAAGGGATAAAGAGTTGGCTTACAATCGCCACTTCACAGAATACATGAATATAGCATTACATCAACCGGAATACAATAAGGTCCGACTACGGAACCAAAATAAAAGAAGACTACCCCTAATGAAAAAGATCCCCAATCGCCCCGACTAGGCTCCACTACTGATCAACTTGAAACGAAACAACACAACAAACACGATCTTCATCGAGCTCCTCCTTGAACTCGGTTGCGTCACCTGCGCGATATCATCGGCACCTGCAAGCTGGTTTTTTGGAAGTATCTATGAGTCACGGGGACTCAGCAATCTCACACCCTCGTGATCAAGACTATTTAAGCTTATGGGTAGGAAAAGGTAGTGAGGTGGAGCTGCAGCAAGCACTAGCATATATGGTGGCTAACATACGCAAATGAGAGCGAGAAGAGAAAGAAAAGCAACGGTCGTGATCTAGAAGTGATCAAGAAGTAATCCTGAAACTACTTATGTTCAAGCATAACACGAGACCGTGTTCACTTCCCGGACTCCGCCGGAAAGAGACCATCACGGCTACACACGCGGTTGATGCATTATAATTAAGTTAAGTGTCAAGTTCTCTACAATCGGACATTAACAAATTCCCATCTGCCCATAACCGTGGGCACGACTTTCGAAAGTTCAAACCCTGCAGGGGTGTCCCAACTTAGCCCATCACAAGCTCTCGGTCAACGAAGGATATTCCTTCTCCTAGGAAGACCCGATCAGGCTCGGAATCCCGGTTACAAGACATTTCGACAATGGTAAAACAAGACCAGCAAAGCCGCCCGATGCGCCGACATCCTGATAGGAGCTAGACATATCTCGTTTTCAGGGCAACACCGGATGAACAATCTGTACAACTAAACCCATCCCTCAAATTTCCCCGAGGTGGCGCTGCAAGGGGCTCTAGTTCGGACCAACACTTAGACAAGCACTGGCCCGAGGGGGTTAAAAATAAAGATGACCCTTGGGTTGGCCGACCCAAGGGAAGGGTAATAGGTTGTTAGGCAAATGTAAAACCAAGGTTGGGGAGGAGTTTTATTCAAGGAGAACTGTCAGGGGTTTCCCATTATAACCCAACCGCGTAAGGAACACAAAATCAAGGAACATAACACCGGTATGACGGAAACTAGGGCGGCAAGAGTGGAACAAAACACCAGGCATAAGGCCGAGTCTTCCACCCTTTACCAAGTATATAGATGCATTAATTAAATAAGAGATATTGTGATATCCCAACAATAATCATGTTCCAACATGGAACAAACTCCAATCTTCACCTGCAACTAGCAACGCTATAAGAGGGGCTGAGCAAAGCGGTAACATAGCCAAACAACGGTTTGCTAGGAAAGGTGGGTTAGAGGCTTGGCTTAGCAATATGGGAGGCATGATATAGCAAGTGGTAGGTATCGCAGCATAGCAATAGAGCGAGCAACTAGCAAGCAAAGATAGAAGTGATTTCGAGGGTATGGTCATCTTGCCTGCAAAGTTCTCTGAGTTGACGAATGCTTGATCCTCGTAAGCGTACTCAACGGGTACCTCGATCACGAACTCGTCTCCCGACTCTACCCAAAGCAAGAACATGAGCAAAGGAAACGACAATCAACCACTTGCAATGCGCAAGCAACATGATGCAAAACATGGCATGATATGCGGGATGTGATATGCAATGCATATGCGAGCTCCGGAAGGAAAAGATTGAATCATGCCTCAACTTGGCAAACCAAGCATGCCGCTGGATAGATGAGTTGATTTCAATCGAAATCGATATAAAGATCACCGGAATCGGATGCATGGTTTCCAAATGACAAGCAAAACAATAATGGCACGATTCTGCGATTAACAGCACGATGCCATCTAGAATGCAACACGAAACTAAGCTACAGCACCCCAACATAGCAAAAAAGCACATGGCAGTGATCTACTCAAGATGCTTGACAAAAGATGAACACTGAGCTACGGCTAAATCACACAAGAGCAGGTTGAAATAAGCATCGCAAAAGGGCAAAATATATCAGCATCACAAACGTAGTGAAAAATAACAACATGCCAGGAATTAACATCAGGAAGCAATGTTTAGAGCAAGATAACAACATGCTACAGGATCAGATTATAGCAATACAAGGTATGGCATGAATCTACTCAAAGCATATAACAAAAGTCCCTTACTGACCATAAGTCAAAAAGGATCATAAGATATGATGGCACCCATGTAAACATAGCAAGTTTTGTTAACAGATTCAGACTTGGCAGAAAACTGGACATGGCAAAAACAGAGTTACGTAGGCATGTTTGCGAGCTCGATGCACTCACCACAAGGCATTGCATGACAAACTAAGCATACACCCAGCAAGAAGACCCGTTCAAGAAGCTAAGCATGGCAAGAACAATCTCATAGCGTGCATGGATCAACTACAACAACCTTGGCAAAATTGATTAACACATAAACAATCTGCCAGGAACATTTTATAACAAAAGTAGAGAAATATTGAGTCATGCTAGGGTACTATATCTCAAAATCATCCTTACTGAACATGCTCAAAAGGGGCATGGATCACTCTGTAGCAACATGAATACATGGCATAAAAATAACATCATGGAAATAACTTACAAGAATTTTAAGTCCCTGAAATCAGCAACATCACGAGAGCTATTTTGCATGCTTGTGCTAGTCACCACATTGATCACAAAAATACATGGCACACACCCCTGTAAAGATGGCATGGCATAGCCCAAAACACATGTAGGGCTCAAGTCCATAGGAGGCACACAATAATTATGGCGAAAATGACAAATGCTCCTAAACTGATAAGAATCAGGAACTAACATTTTATAGCACTCTTGCAACAGCATTTTAGGCATCAAGATGGACTGAAACAAGCATGGTGCAATGGAACAAAATGAAGAGAACATCATGATGAACATTTCGATATATTATGCACATGAAACGAAGCTACAGATGAGGAGTTATGATGCGTTGAAAAGGGGCATATAATATATGGATCTGGGGACTTAGAGAAAAAAACATGGGCGCAGGATAGCTAAAGTGGGCACGCGCGGGGTTTAGAGGGATGGCTCACCATGGGCCTAGCCTAGAATGGAGAGGAGGCGAGGTAGGCCGGGCCTTGCGCAGGATCTGGGCCGGCTGTGGGCCTGGCTGGACCTTGCGGCCCATGAGGTTGAGGCACGGTCGCCGGCCTCTCCTCAAAGCCAAGAAGGCGCTGGGAGGCAGAGGCGGCTCGTCGCCGGCGCCGGCGCCGGAGATGAACGATGGCGGCGGGCGTGGATCGGCGCAGAGGTGGCCGGATCCGGTCGCTCCGGCCCCTTCCCGGCCGGATCCGTTGATAGGGACACCGGAGGAGCTTGGGGCGGTGGCGCGCCGGCTAAGCAGACAACGAGGAGGCACGGGACACCGGCGGCGACCGGCGAAGGGCGGGAGGCGGTGGCTGGCGAACGAAGGACGACGGCGGACGGTGAGGCAGGCGGAGCGGCGAGGCAGACGAAGCAGCGAGGATCCGGATCGGGCGACGGGGACTCGGGCCCGGGCGGGCCCCGGATGGGCTTCGCGGGCCCGACAGTGAAGTGGGCGCGGCGGGGACAGGTGGCGGCCTCTGGTTGGACGAGGGAGCGGCGGTGATGACGTGGCGAGCCCTGATTGGCTGAAACACATGGCGGCGGCGGTGGACGCGTCCGACGGCGGACGGACATGTCCGGCACGGAGAGAGAGTTGGATCTAGGGTTAGACTGCGTGAATTTTCGGGGAGGCACACATATATATAGGTAGAGGGAGCTAGGAGAGTCCAAATGAGGTGCGGTTTTCGGCCACGCGATCGTGATCGAACGACCGATAGGATGGAGGGGGTTTGGATGGGTTTCGGGCCACTTTGGAGGGGTGTTGGGCTGCAACACAAAAGAGGCCTTTGCGGCTACCCGGTTAACCGTTGGAGTATCAAATGAACTCCAAATGGCACGAAACTTGACAGGCGGTCTATCGGTGGTATAACAAGGCCGCTTGGAAAACCTCGGTCCATTCCGAGAATGTTTAACACCCGCTCACGAAAAGAGACAAAAGGGGACGCCGGAGGACATAGGAGTGTCGGATTGCAAAATGGACAACGGGGAAAATGCTCGGATGCCTGAGACGAACACGTGTGCAAATATGATGCACATGATGACATGATATGAAATGCATGGCACACAAACAAATGACAAGGCAACAACAGCGAATAACTGGAAGACACCTGGCACAACGGTCTCGAGGCGTTACACAACCAAAGATCATGATTAACCCACATGACAAAATGGATCTACTCAAACATCATAGGATAACTATAGATCATTGGGAAATAATATATGGAGTTGAGCACCATGTTTATGTAGAGATTACATCAGGGGGAAAGGTGTTATACCGATGCATAGAGTGGGAGAAAGTTGGTGTTGACGGTAGCAAGATTGTTGATCTAGATCGCCGTCACGATCCTTGCCCCGGCGACACTCCAGCGCCACCTGGAGAGAGGGGGAGAGAGCCCCCCTCCTTCTTCTTCTTCTTCCTTGGCCTCCCCTAGATGGGAGGAGAGTTCCCCCTCTGGTCCATGGCCTCCACGGTGGCAGAGGGGTGGGAGCCCCTCCGAGATTGGATCTCCCTCTCTTTTCTCTTCTGTATCGCGTTCCCAGATCTGCCCGAAAACCGTTTCTTATATTCCCGGACATCCATAACTCCGATTGCGCTGAGATTTTAACACGATTTTTTTCTAGATATAAGCTTCCTTGCACCCGAAGTATAGCTCCAACCGACGTACGAGGTGAGCACAACCCACCACCACGCGCCTGGAGCCTGAGGCGCATCCTGGTGTCTCTTGGGCACTGTGGGCCTCCGTTTGTGTTGATTCCAAGTCCCAAAAATCACATCTATATATTCCAAAATGATTCTCGGTAAATTTTTATCGCGTTTGGACTTTGTTTGATATGGATTTCCCGCGAAACAAAAAACATGCAAAAAAACAGGAACTGGCACTGGGCACTGGATCAATAGGTTAGTCCAATAAATCATATAAAAAGTTGCCAAAATATGTGAAAGTTGTATAATACTGGCATGAAACAATAAAAAAATATAGACACGATGGCGACGTATCAGTGCAAACTCGTGTTGTTGGTTGGCATCACAGGCGACTCTGCATGAAGGGTTACCTGGTGGGTACCGGGTATGGGCGAAAATTATCCTCGTGATGGCATGACTGTAGGTAATGGGCAAGTCTGCATGTCACAGGTAAGGGGGAAATGGTGCTTTACTCAGTTGGGTAATTACCCATTGCCATCATGTGTGTCGCGTACCCATGGATACCCTCTCATAGTAGGTAGGATAAACTTGTGATGGTTTTGCTATATGAATCGTGCATGATTATATTGCTTATGTTGCATATGGTCTCGTCAACTTGTGTTGCTTGTCCTGCATGTTGACATTTTGTTCTTCTGCATGGTTGATGAAGTGCTATGTGGTGTACTGTGACGCCCTCGATTCAATCGTACACTAATCATGCATGCAAATGTGTACGACCAAGATCAGGGACTGATGGGAAGATATCACAACACAACTCTAGACACCAATTAAAATAATACAAGCTTTATATTACAAGCCAGGGGCCTTGAGGGCTCATACATAAGCTCGAATACACAAGAGTTAGTGGAAGCAATAATATCTGAGTACATACATAAGGTTAAATAAGTTTGCCTTAACAAGGCTAGCACAAAAGTAGCAACGGTCGAAAAGGCGAGGCCTCCTGCCTGGGACCTCCTAACTACTCCTCGAAGCCAAACTCCATGTAGAAACATCCTCGGGATCCTCTGGCTCCTGGACTACATCATATGATTGCAATAACTGGGAAAAGGGGAAAAGAAGTAGCAAAGCAACCGTGAGTACTCATCCAAAGTACTCGCAAGCAAGGATCTACACTACATATGCATTGGTATCAATGAAATGGGTACTATCTGTGGACTGAACTACAGAATGCCTGAGTAAGAGGGGGATAGCTAGTCCTATCGACGACTACACTTGTGGCAGCCTCCATCTTGAAGCATATAGGAGATAGAGTAGATGGTAAGTTCACCAAGTAGCATCGTATAGCATAAACCTACCCGGCGATCCTCCCCTCATCGCCCTATGAGAGAGCGATCACCGGGTTGTATCCGGCACTTGAAACGGTGTGTTTTATTAAGTATCTGGTTCTAGTTGTCATAAGGTCAAGGTACAACTCTGGGTCGTCCTTTTACCGAGGGACACAGCTATTCGAATAGATAAACTTCCCTGCAGGGGTGCACCACATTTCCCAACACGCTCGATCCCCTTTGGCCGGACACACTTTCCTGGGTCATGCCCGGCCTCGAAAGACCAACACGTCGCAGCCCCACCAAAGCACAACAGAGAGGTCAGCATGCCGGTCTAAATCCTATGGCGCAGGGGTCTGGGCCCATCGCTCATTGCACACCTACACGTTGCTAGGGCGGCTGGTGAGCAGACCTAGCAACCTCCATTACAAAGGAAGTTGTGTTACGCGGTCCAACCCAGCGCGCGCCGCTTAGTCGCTGACGTCAAGAAGGCTTTGGCTGATACCACGACTTCAAGTGCCCATAATTGTTCCCGCGTAGTTGGTTTGTGCGTATAGGCCAGTGGCCAGACTCAGATCAAATACCAAGATCTCGTTGAGCATGTTAACTGATGTAAGCGCGGACGCCAACCAGGGTCAGGCCCACCTCTCACCTAGGTGGTCTAAACCTGCCCTGTCGCTCCGCCACAAGGTAACAGTCGGGGCCGTCGGGAACCCAGGCCCACCACTACCTGGATGGAACCACCTCCCCCTTCAGCCCCCACATCGGAATCACTTGCGGGTACTCTACGAGCCGACCCGACTTTAGTCACAACATGTATTATGTGTAATATGTATAGTATATACCCATGATCACCTCCCAAGTGATCACAGCCCGATAGTATAGCATGGCAGACGGACAAGAATGTAGGGCCACTAATGGAAATACTAGCATCATATACTAAGCATTTAGGATTGCAGGTCAAGGTAACAACAATAGTAGCAAGGACATGCTATGCATCAGGATAGGATAAACGGAAAGCAGTAACATCCTACACTACTCTAATGCAAGCAGTAGAGAGAAGAATAGGCGATGTCTGGTGATCAAGGGGGGGGGGCTTGCCTGGTTGCTCTGGCAAGGAGGGGTCGTCAACAACATAGTCGATTGGGGTACCAGCAGCGGTGTCGGTCTCGTAGTCTACCGGAGAGAAGAGGAGGAAGAAACAATGAATATAAGGAAAACAGATGCATATCGATGCATGACATGACAATGAGCGGTGCTAGGTGTGCCCTAACGCAGTAGAAGGTGATACGGGTGAAGGGGGAAAACATCCGGGAAAGTATCCCCGGTGTTTCGCGTTTTCGGGCAGGTGAACCGGAGGGGTAAAGTTGCGTGTTCACTATGCTAGGGATATGTGGCAGACAAACGGGCTGCGTATTCGGATTTGTCTCGTCGTTCTGAGCAACTTTCATGTACAAAGTATTTTCATCTAAGCTACGGACTATTTTATATTAATTTTTTAAAGATTTAAATCATTTCTAGGATTAATAGATTTAATTAATTTAGAAAATACAATTATGATGTCGGCATGATGTCAGCATGACGTCAGCGGTCAACTCTGACTGTTGACCGGTTAAACTGACGTGTGGGTCCCACACATCATTGTCTGTTAACTAATTAACCAAGTTAATTAGTTTAATTTAATAGATTAGTTAGGTTAGTTAATTAACTAGATTTATTAAACACAATTAATTAAGTTAATTAATTAATTAATATTAATTATTTATTTTTATTTTAAATTCCTTTTTTTCTTTTTCGTTATAGGCGTGGGCTCCGTTTGCCATAGGCACACGGGCCTTAACGGGCATACGGGCAGGCGGGTGCAGGCGAAGCCGCAACCCTGCTCGGTAACGAGGCGAGGCCGGAGCGGGCACCGGCGCTCGACGCGGCCAGCGGGCGCGGGGGCCGCGGCCATGGCGAGGCCGGTCGCCTAAGGTGGCAGCGGCGAGGCCACGTCGGGGTGGCGCCGGGGCAGGGAGCGAAGGAGAGGCGCGCGGTGGCGCGGGAAAATGGCGGGACTAAGGGAGTCCTGGATTAAGAGGTCCTCGGGCGTCCGGCCTCTGTGACGTGGGCCGGACTACTAGGCCATAAAGATACAAGATAGAAGACTTCCTCCCATGTCCATATGGGACTCTCCTTTGCGTGGAAGGCAAGCTAGGCGGCCGGATGTTTTATTTCCTTTCTATGCAACCGACTTTGTACAACCCTAGGCCCCTCCGGTGTCTATGTAAACCGGAAGGTTTAGTCCGTAGAGGCAATCATAATCATACAAGCTAGACTTCTAGGGCTTTAGCCATTACGATCTCGTGGTAGATCAACTCTTGTAACCCCATATTCATCGATATCAATCAAGCAGGATGTAGGGTATTACCTCCATCAAGAGGGCCCGAACCTGGGTAAAACTTCGTGTCCCCTGTCTCCTATTACCATCAACCTTAGACGCACAGTTCGGGACCCCCTACCCGAGATCCGCCGGTTCTGACACCGACATTGGTGCTTTCATTGAGAGTTCCTCTGTGAGGTCGAAGACAGGATTGATGGCTCGCCTTGTTATCAAGGACAGTATCACCTCCGGAGGAGCCCTGGCCTTAGGCCATACCCTCCGGCTGGGCGGCTTTACCATGACTGCCTGTCCGGCCGTTAAGTCGGCAATGACCTCTCGGGTCATCGAAAATCGCCTCCGTGTTGACTCCGAATACTCCAAACAGATGGATCCGATAGAGCTGTCGTCTTTAAACAAGCTCCTTGATCGCATCGCCGCCTTGGGGGTCGCTACAGACTACGATTGGATTGGGCTTAAACCCGATCAGAGAGAAATCAAATCTCCGCCGATCACCCATCAGATAGCGGTAGTAGAGGAGCAAATCAACAACTCTTCCTCTATATTGAGGACGAACTATGTTCGGATTTCCGAGCTCGAAGAGCCGGATACCCGTCTGCGGAACAAACGCCCATTCCTCCAAACCTAGAATCGGACGGCAGACCTGAAAAATCGCTTGATATCCTGGAGCCCAAACTATTAAGCTCAGAAGTTCCTCAAACTCCGGATCCCAAATTGGGTCAGGGTTCAGATCTAAAGCCACCCACCCACCCAGATATGCGTGATCTCATGTGCATACGACAGCAATCTCAGGAAACAATCCATCACTTTTGGGCCAGATTCCTCCTTGTCAAGGACAAGATTAAAGATTACCGCGACGAAGACGTGATCTCAGTATTCTGCAATAATTGCACGGACGAGGGAATCCTCAACACCATCAACCTCCGTCATGTATTACACTTCACGGACTTGGCAACCATAGTACAGAAGTACTGCACAATGGAAAGCGCTTGGAAAGCTCAGGCAGCTTGCTAGGAACCACCGATTTCCACTCAACCCCTCATTCGGGCAAAAAGGATGCACCCTCATGGGGCGCCTAACCCAATTGTAAAGAAATCTAAGCCCATTATGGGGCGCGGAACCGTTCTGGAGGGATGGCTCGATAGGCCATGCAAAATACACACAACACCGGATACCATACAAACCCACAGCCTCAGAGCATGTTGGATACTCCGGCAAGTGGCCAAGAGCGGCATGGATATCCTCACCAAAAACACCATGGAGTAAATCCCCCCGGAACACAACGACCACATAGTATTGGTAGTCTTCGAGACTTTCTCTTCAAACAATCGGCGCAAGAGGGCACTCCGCGACCTCGCCGAAGTCTGTCAACTCGCAACAATAAATCCTTGGAACGACACGGCCATAACTTTCAACGCCAGTGATGAACCAAAAATATGGTCAGTCCGGGCACCAGCCGCCTTGGTCCTCAACCCAATTGTGGATGGCTTTTGGCTCACTAAAGTGCTCATGGACGGTGGCAGCGGACTAAACCTCATCTACGAGGACACACTGAATAAAATGGAAATAGACAGGAGCCGCATCGAGCATAGTAATACAACCTTCCAAGGGATCATTCCCAGCTGGGAGGCACAATGCGCGGTGAAAATTACACTTGATGTGGTATTCGGCACGCCGGAGAACTATCGGTCCGAAGAGATAACCTTCCAAGTGGCCCCTTTCAACAGTGGATATCATGCCCTGTTGGGGCGAGATGCATTCACACGCTTTCAAGCTATACCTCATTACGGGTATATGAAGCTCAAAATGCCCGGGCCCAATGGTATTATCACTCTTGCTAGTGATCCGGACATAGCCATCCGCACTGAAAACAAAACATCATACCTAGCCCTCGAGGCACTGTCTGAGGCCCTCGCGGCCGAAGAGTTAACCGGACTACGCTCGACGGTGGATAGGGACGATGTAATCCTTGATAAACATCCCAAATCCACCTCCTTCAAACCAACAGACAAAATAGTCAAATTTCAAGTCCACCCGACCGACCCCAACAAGACAGCTTCCATCGGGGCACAGCTGGACCCAACGGTCAACGCCACACTACAAACATTCCTGCGCGAGAACTGGGATATCTTCGCCTAGCACCCTTCTGATATGCCAGGAATCCCACGCAGGCTGGCCGAACACAACCTCAATATATTGAAGGGATATAAGTCGGTCAAGCAAACTCTACGGCGCTTTTCTGAACCTAAATGACAAGCCATGGGGGAGGAGCTAGCCAAGTTAATCGAGGCCAGATTCATCAAAGAAATAAAACACCTGGACTGGCTAGCAAACCTGGTGATGGTACCAAAGAAGGACAAATCTTGGTGCTTGTGCATCGACTTGAAAGACCTCAATAAGGCTTGCCCTAAGGATCCCTTCCGCCTCCCCTGCATCGATTAGATTATTGATGCTACTGCAGGACAAGACTCACTGTGTTTCCTCGACGAATACTCTGGATACCATCAAATTAAAATGAAGGAATCCGATCAAGCCACAATGGCATTCATCACCCCATACGAGCCTTTTTGTTTCAACACTATGCCCTTTGGGCTTAAAAACGTCGGCGCCACCTACAAATGCAGGATTCAAACATGCCTGGAGGAGCAAATCGGCAAGGTAGTGGAAGCATATGTAGATGACGTCGTCATCAAGACTAAACATGTCGAGTCGCTAATTGACAACTTGCATCTCACATTCGACAACCTTCCGACATATGACATTAAGCTCAATCCAGAAAAGTGTGTTTTCGGCATCCCCGCCGGAAAGCTGCTGGGCTTCATCATTTCCAATAGAGGAATTGAGGCAAATCTAGCCAAAATCCGAGCTTTGTCACAATTAGCTACACCAACCGACACTAAACAGGTCCAAAAACTAGCCGGATGCATGGCAGGTTTAAGCCGCTTTATCTCCAGAATAGGAGAAAAAGCATTGCCACTTTATTGCCTTCTCCGACGTATCGACGACTTCGAGTGGACGGAAGCGGCAAGGAAGGACTGGAGGAAATAAAGGCTCTTTTAGCGAGCAACCCAATCCTGGCCGCGCCAAACGCCGGCGAACCGATGTTATTATACATCTCTGCAACACATCAGGTGGTGAGCGCAGTGCTCGTCGTTGAGCGAAAGGAGGACGGACACAAGTTCCCACTCCAGAAACTGGTATACTACGTATCCACTGTCCTTACACCATGAAAATCCCGGTACCTTCATTACCAAAAGATAGCATATGCGGTATTGATGGCATCCCGAAGCTACGACACTACTTCCAAGAGTGCTCAATTACAGTGGCTTCCGAAGTACCACTTAATGACATAATAAACAACCGCGACGCTACAGGTCGGATTGCCAAGTGGGCTATTGAGCTCCTACCATTTGACATAACATACAAACCACGTCGGGCCATTAAATCCCAAGCATTTGCCGACTTCATCGCCGAATGGACAGAGGCCGAACTCCCTAAAGAGTATGGCACATATTCCAACTAGGTCATGTACTTCAATGGCTCTAAAATGCTGGCTGGTTTAGGAGCAGGCATCGTTTTAACGTCCCCCACTAGAGACACAGTCTAGTATGTACTCCAAATATTATACACAGACTCCAACAACGTAGCCGAATACGAGGCCTTATTGCACGGTCTTCGGATGACCAGGGCATACAACGCCTGGAAATGCGCGGGGATTCAAACCTCGCAATATCCCAAATAAATGGAAACTTCGATGCCAAGGATCCGAAGGTGGCGGCCTATCATAACGCCATACACAAAATATCAGCATGGTTCGAGGGACTCGAGTTCCATCATGTGGCTCGAGAAAGTAATCAAGCAATGGACGTCGTCGCTCGCATAGGCGCCAAGCGCAACCCTGTCCTGCCTAATATCTTTTTGGAAAGGCTCTTCAAACCATCCATGGTATGGCAGGATGAGAGCGGCAACACTAGTCCGGATCCGACTATACCCCTAGATTCCGAACACAATACCGATATCATCGGGGGCTCGGCCACCGAAATAACACCATCGGCCCATCTAATAATGGTAATAATTGCCCCATGGACTGAACCATTCTTGGCCTACCTTAATAGGCGAGAGCTCCCTGCAGACTAGAATGAGGCTCGTTGTATTGTTCGGTGCTTGAAAGCCTACAAGGTCCATGACGGAGAGCTCTACAAGAAAAGTGCTACCGGAGTCCTTCAAAGATGTATCTTCGAAGAAGAAGAATGGCAACTCCTGGCTGAAATCCATGCCGGCCTCGGCGGTCACCACGCCGCGGCTCGGGCCCTTGTAAGTAAGGCCTTCCATACAAGTTGCTTCTGGCCGATGGCCCGAGCAAACGAACAGGACTTGGTCCAACATTGTGTCGGATGCCAGCTCTTCGCCAATCAAAGCCATATGCCGCCTACTACACTACAAACAGTCCCTGTTACTTGGCATTTTGCGGTCTGGGGGCTTGATATGGTGGGACCCCTTAAAGGAGGGAGCCATAAGAAAAAACATCTGCTAGTCATGGTAGATAAATTCACCAAGTGGATAGAGGCCAAACCAGTGAAAACGGCCGAAGCTAGACTAGTGATAGACTTTATATCGGGTGTTGTGCACTGTTATGTTGTCCCACATAGCATCATCACCGATAACGGCTCCAATTTCACAGCCGATGAAGTGAAATCCTGGTGTGCTAAATTGGGCATTAAACTCGATTACGCCTCGATCTATCATCCATAAAGAAACGGTCAAGTCGAACAAGCTAATGGTCTTATTATGAGCGGCATTAAGCCTAGACTAGTGCGGTCTTTGAAAGAATCAGACAAGCACTGGGTTGAGGAGCTCGACTCCGTACTCTGGGGGCTGCGGACCACGCCCAATCGCACTACCGAATATACACCGTTCTTCATGGTGTACGGCGCAGAGGTTGTGTTGCCCTGCGACATTATTTATGACTCACCTCGAGTGCGCATGTATGAAGAGAGAGAGGCCGAGCTTGATCAGCAAGATGCCTTAGATGCCTTGGAGGAGGAGCGCAACAACGCAAAAGCCCGTTCCGCATTTTATCAACAACAAGCTCGCAGATATCAAAGCAGAGAAGTGCGGGCCAAGACTTATAACATTGGCGAACTCGTTCTATGCTTACCAGAGAAGAAAAAAGACAAACTCAAGCCCAAGTGGGAGGGTCCCTTCATCATAGATGAAGTTCTCACTGGAGGAGCATACCGCCTGCGTGATGCATCGGACAACCGCTTAGAGCCGAACCCGTGGAATGCCGCCAGACTCCGTAGATTCTATGCCTAGAGCCGGACTATTTGTTCATCTTCTTCTCCCTTTGTTTCCATTATTTTCTTTTCCTCTCTTTAACTTTTCGTTTAGCTCTTTAGCTCTTGTGCGGCTAAACCGCACACCTATGATGTGCACATCCTTAAATGTATACACTCATAATACCTGGGGGCTTCTTTTACAGAAGCTTATTATTATTTTCCGAGCATCAAGCTCAACTCATATGTGTCCCTTCCGCATATGTACCTTTTCTTCGCCATTATATGCATCGTTATGACTTAAGTTTTGGCCAAGCTGGGTTGCCTGGCTCCTGTGCTTATGCCCTACGTTCCCGTTTGTTCGGCTAGGGCATAAAGGGAGCACCTGTGCGATTGTTACTGTCGGGTCATCCGGACATGTACCTCAGACTGGGTGAAGCTGAAAGCTAGCGTTCTTAAGGGAATATTTGGTCGGCGAACTAAAGACGTTTTACCTTCATCACACCATGAACCCCCAGATGTTACGTACCCTGCGATTTTTCAATCATAGTTCGAACATGCATACTAACGCATATCCGCCCAGGGAAATGAACCCTTAATGGAACTATTCTCCCTGGAAGATGTTTCTTACAATCAACATGTAATATAACATAGCTAGCCGGATACAACTTGTCTGTTCAAGCAACTATTACCCCTACGCTTGCTTTCCACGCATGCCCCAGTTTATTTTTCTAAGCGGGTATTCGGAAACACTCCGAGCCTTCGGGTCCAGAGGTTAAAGCAAAAAAGGTTTGCCATGACAATTGTTTTACAATCCGACTAGGGACAAATTTTTCAATTGAAGTACATAGTCACTTGGACTCAAAAACTTCTTCCTCTATGCCATCCAACAGGTTATCTAGCCTACAATCCTGTTGGGAATACTTGGAGGCTATCTTTACCTAGTCATACACCAGGCTAACTGGAATTTATTTTCCATTCGACGCTCGAGGTCTGACCCGGGCCATATGATTCAGATCGAGCTTGGTGTACTGTGTTTTCACCATGGCCCAGGCCTCTCGCACACCTTCTCGGCAGGCCGATATCTTCCATAATCGGAAGCGCCGCCGATCTCCCTGGAATAGCTTCACAAGCTCCTCCATATTTTCGGGAGGAGAGGCGGACGACCACCAAGCTTTGGCAATGCTCTGCATTGCTTGCTGAGCTCGCTCATGCAATTGGGACAGCTCTTGCAGAAGGTCGCCTTGAGAGCCGGATATTTCCTCTTCGGGACGGCCAGTCAGCATACCTACAGACATAAATCCGTCAGTACATTTCTTTGCTGAAGTGCATAAAGGTAAGGTTAAAAACATACTGAATATGCCGCCTTGTAGCCTCCTATTCTCCTTGACGGCGTCAACAAGCCTGGCTCGCACATCTTTTAGTTCTTCGCCCAGCAGGGTGTTGGAATCCTGCAGCTTGTTCTTTTCATCCCTGACCCGTGTCAGCACACGTTCGTCCGCCGCATGTTGCCTTTTGGCCTCCTGTTCACCAGCCTGGGTGATTTTCAGTTTTTCAATCAGCTGCTCTACAGATACTCTCAGCGGAAAACACAACAGTATTAATATTACTGGTATATGATTATACTTTTTCTGATAAAGGGAAACATTACCAGGCAGTACCCCCTTGGATTCCTCCAATTCAGCGGTAGCCGCAGCTAGCTGGGTCTTACACTTTTCCAGCTCTTGAGACAGCATGGTATTCTTCTCCGTAAGTACCTGATTAGACAATGATCCTTAATCAGTTGTATCAACTGATTCAAGTCTCGGGGGCTACTGGTATATGAGTATCAAATTTACACTTACCCGCATATCTTTCAAATGCTGGTCCGTGGCTCTGGCAAGTCCATCCCGAGCAGCTCGGATGTACGCATCGGCCGAGCTGAAGGCATTGAATGTCTCTTTTGAAAAGCCGGGGTCATGGAGAGCGGCCCTCCGGCACCGATGATTCATGGCGCTCTCCACTTCAGAGTTTGTGACGGACATATCATCTGAATCCTCTGCAGAAGGACAGTCCGGCGCCACTCCCGCGTCAGCCCCTGTCCTTAGGGTTGGGTTTGGAAGCTGACTAGTGGAGGCGCGACCGGCAGGATTCCCGGGACATAGTCCAGCGGACACTCTTCCTGATAAAATGCAGCGGATGATAATGTCACAGTTCGATGTTACAACCAGAAGGCATATTTAAAAAGAAAGACATACCTCTTTGATGAAGTTTTTGTCGCACTCTCGTTCACCTTCCTCTTCGGAGACTTGCTCAGCACGGGCGCCGCTCTCCTAGGAGATGCCTCTGGTGCACATTGAGGCGTCGAGCGCCTCCCCTTTGGAGCACCAGATAGTGCGGTGGGTGAGGCATAATTAATGAGGAAACTCTTTCGAAGAAGGTGTTTCTTGATTACTTACATGTGAAGCAGGAAGGAGGCCGGGATAATCGACCACGATTGGCACTACAGTACCGTCATAGCTCGCCTGGTAGAATACTCCATCCTCAAGATCCACAAATATGTTTGGATCCTCTTCGAATCCGGGGTCAAGGTCCCGGTTGTGATCCTCTAGCTGTGGGGCGGGGTTATGGATCCCCTCAGCAACCTTCCGCCATTCCTGTTACAAACAGATGGGTTAATGTCCATTAAAAGTGACTCAGGGAGAGGATTGAGTAAAGTCGTGGCATTAGAGCTCACCCAGCTCGGAGGATTGTACATGGAAAATCCATCTCGACGTTTAAGATGAGTGAACTCCTCTTTCTCCCCTTTGTACAGTTCGGCCAATATTTTGGCTAAAGCAGCGGGGGTGTCTAGAACCTTCCGACCGCAGCATGAGGCGTCATCTTCCCCATTATAGTGCCACATGGGGAGCCCTCTGTATTGGAGTGGCTGGACCCCCCGCACAATGGAAGTCGCCATCACCTCAATTATTGATAATCCGGACTGGGCAAGTGTCCTTATCTTGCCCATCAATTGACGGACTTCTGCGCTATCTTCCTCCTCGAGGCTCCGAGAGCGCCAGCTGTGGCATTTCTTCAATGGAGCATTTGAAAATTCGGGAAGACCCATTCGAACTGGATCGGGGTGAGCGACGTCCTCAATATAGAACCATTCTGAGGGCCATTCTTCGGGGCCTTCTTCGGCATACCGGACAGGTATCCGGTCCCAGCTATGCACCATACTTTGGTTCTGCCCACCTCGAATATCGACCCCTCTCGTTTGTGAGGAACGAGGCAGAATAGCTTCCTCCACAAATCAAAGTGGGCTTCACAGCCTAGGAAAACCTCGCATAGGGCAACAAAACCCGTGATATGCAGGATAGAGGCCGGCGTAAGGTTGTGCAATTGGAGGTCGTAATACTCTAGGAGTCCATGGAGGAAAGGGTGGATTGGAAACCCGACGCCTGTCAACAAGTAAGATACGAAGCACACCCGTTCCACCTTTTTGGATTGGGGAAATTTTTCACCAGAACTTTGCCTTGTGAATGGTTAAGCTCCAAAAATCATCAGAACATCTCTCCCAATCGCCTTTTTCAGAGCCATGAGGGCGGGAGGAAGAACTAGGGACGCTAGCTGATACGTCTCCAATGTATCTATAATTTTTTATTGTTCCATGCTATATTATATTCTGTTTTGGACATTATTGGACTTTATTATACACTTTTATATTATTTTTGGGACTAACCTATTAACCGGAGGCCCAGCCCAGAATTGTTGTTGTTTTGCCTATTTTAGGGTTTCGCAGAAAAAGAATATCAAACGGAGTCCAAACGGAATGAAACCTTCGGGAACGTGATTTTTGAAACGAACATGATCCAGAGGACTTGGACCCTACGTCAAGACATCAACCAGGAGGCCACGAGGTAGGGGGGCGCGCCTACCCTCCTAGGCGCGCCCTCCACCCTTGTGGGCCCCATGTTGCTCCACCGATGTACTCCATCCTCCTATATATACCTACGTACCCCCAAACTACCAGATACGGAGCCAAAACCCTAATTCCACCACCGTAACTTTCTGTATCCACGAGATCCCATTTTGGGGCCTGTTCCGGAGCTCTGTCGGAGGGGGCATCAATCACGGAGAGCTTCTACATCAACACCATAGCCCTTCCGATGAAGTGTGAGCAGTTTACCTCAGACCTACGGGTCCATAGTTATTAGCTAGATGGCTTCTTCTCTCTTTTTGGATCTCAATATAAAGTTCTCCCCCTCTTTTGTGGAGATCTATTCGATGTAATCTTCTTTTGCGGTGTGTTTGTTGAGACCGATGAATTGTGGGTTTATGATCAAGTTTATCTATAAAAAATATTTGAATCTTCTCTAAATTCTTTTACGTATGATTGCTTATCTTTGCAAGTCTCTTCGAATTATTAGTTTGGTTTGGCCTACTAGATTGATCTTTCTTGCAATGGGAGAAGTGCTTAGCTTTGGGTTCAATCTTGCGGTGTCCTTTCCCAGTGACAGTAGGGGCAGCAAGGCACGTATTGTATTGTTGCCATCGAGGAAGAAGATGGGGTTTATTTCATATTGCATGAGTTTATCCCTCTACATCATGTCATCTTGCTTAAAGTGTTACTCTGTTCTTTTGAACTTAATACTCTAGATGCATGTTGGATAGCGGTCGATGTGTGGAGTAATAGTAGTAGATGCAGGTAGGATTCGGTCTACTTGTCTCGGACGTGATGCCTATATACATGATCATACCTAGATATTCTCATAATTATGCTCAATTCTTTCAATTGCTCAACAATAATTTGTTTACCCGCCGTGAATACTTATGCTCTCGAGAGAAGCCACTAGTAAAACCTATGGCCCCCGGGTCTATCTTCCATCATATTAATCTTCCAATACTTAGTTATTTTTATTGCCTTTTATTTTACTTTGCATCTTTATCATAAAAATACCACAAATATTATCTTATCATATCTATCAGATCTCACCCTCGTAAGTGACTATGTAGGGATTGACAACCCCTTATCGTGTTGGTTGCGAGGATTTATTTGTTTGTGTAGGTACGAGGGACTCGTGCGTGGCCTCCTACTGGATTGATACCTTGGTTCTCAAAAACTGAGGGAAATAGTTATGCTACTTTGCTGCACCACCCTTTCCTATTCAAGGGAAAACCAATGCAAGTGCTCAAGAGGTAGCAAGAAGGATTTCTGGCGCCGTTGCCGGGGAGGTCTACGCAAAAGTCAACATACCAAGTACCCATCACAACCCTTATCTCCCGTATTACATTATTTTCCATTTACCTCTCGTTTTCCTCTCCCCCACTTCACCCTTGCCGTTTTATTTGCCCTCTCTCTCTCTCTATCTATCCTCCCTCTCTTTCTCTATTTGCTTCTTTTTGTCCGTCCCTCGTTTGCTTGTGTGTTGGATTGCTTGCTTGTCATTATGGCTAGTCCCTTATATTCTCTGTTATCTCCCGAGAATGAAGTTCTTAATTTTAAACAAAGGGAAGGAGAAAATTTAAAAGACGCTTGGTATAGGATTTGCAATGCTCAAAATAGATCTACCAGGAAGCAATCCACTTCCGTTCTTCTCCGCAATTTTTACGTAGGCACTACTCCTTGGCACAGATATATCGATCTTTGATACCATTACTGGAGGGAATTTCTTGGGTAGCCATACTTTTGATTCTTATAATGCTATGATAGATTTGTTTGGCTCACCCCCTCTTATGATTAATGGAACTATGTTAACTTTGGAGCATGTAATGCAAAAACTTGAAATTATTGAAAATAAAGTTGCTACCGTTGAGTTAATTGAAACTTTCGATAAAAATATCCACAACCAAATTACCCAATATGGATCTAAAGTCGGAGTAACTTTGAAAAATATTAAAGAAAAGGAACCTATAGTTAATGAAAGAATAAATCATGATTCCACTAGAATCGATAAACTTGAGGGTATTATTACCAACTTGGGAACAACTTTTTCTTCTATAAAGAATACTCCAAGTCCTCCAACTAAAAGTGCCAAGCTTATGTATGTTCCTAAAAATAAGGGTGAATCCTCTAGCAAGGAAACTGCAGATCTCAAATCTATAAGTATTCATCCTAATCTTTTTGCTATCATTAAGGAACCATTTTCTACTAATGATTTTTTCGATCTTGTGCCTAGAAGTTTGATTATTGATAGAAGGGAAGAAACTCCTAAAAGTGATATATGTCGTATTAAAGAACTACCAACTAAAGATGGCAACACCTAGATCTATCCTTGCTTTTATGCCTAGCTAGGGGCGTTAAACGATAGCGCTTGTTGGGAGGCAACCCAATTTTATTTTTATTACTTGCTTTTTGCTCCTGTTTAGTAATAAATAATTTATCTAGCCTCTGTTTTGGCTGTTTTTTTGTGTTTAATTAGTGTTTGTGCCAAGTAGAACCCTTGGGAAGACTTGGCGAAAGTCTTGTTAATCTTGCTGTAAAAAACAGAAACTTTAGCACTCACGATAACTGCTGCCATTTTTATCTGGAAAGTGCTATTTAGTTAATTACTTTTGCAGATGATCAATCGATAAATTCCTCACGTCCAGAAATTTATTTTAGAATTTTTGGGGTTCCAGATTTTGCGTTAGCTACAGATTACTACACATGGTTATGTTTTTGGACAGATTCTGTTTTTCGTGTGTTGTTTGCTTATTTTGATGAATCTACAGCTAGTAAAATAGTTTATAAACCATAGAGAAGTTGGAATACAGTAGGTTTAACACCAATATAAAAAAATAATGAGTTCACAGTACCTTGAAGTGGTGTTTTGTTTTCTTTCGTTAACGGAGCTCACGAGATTTTCTACTTTAAGTTTTGTGTTGTGAAGTTTTCAAGTTTTCGGTAAAGATTTGATGGATTATGGAACAAGGAGTGGCAAGAGCCTAAGCTTGGGGATGCCCATGGCACCCCCAAGATAATCTAAGGACACCTAAAAGCCAAAGCTTGGGGATGCCCCGGAAGGCATCCCCTCTTTCGTCTACTTCTATCGGTAACTTTACTTGGAGCTATATTTTTACTTACCACATGATATGTGTTTTGCTTGAAGCATCTTGTATTATTTGAGTATTTATTTGTTATTTTTCCACAATCATCCTTGCTTCACACACCTTTTTGAGAGAGACACACATGATTCAGAAATTATTAGAATACTCTATGTGCTTCACTTATATATTTTGAGTTATATACTTTTTGCTCTAGTGCTTCACTTATATCTTTTAGAGCACGTCGGTGGATTTCTTTTATAGAAACCATTGTTCTCTCATGCTTCACTTAGATTATTTTGAGAGTCCTACAAAACAGCATGGTAATTTGCTTTAATTATTTGAGGCATTCAAGATTAAATAAATAAAATTTTCTTATGAGTGTGTTGAATACTATGAGAAGTTTGAAACTTGATAATTGTTTTGAGATATGGAGATGGTGATATTAGAGTCGTGCTAGTTGAGTAGTTGTGAATTTGAGAAATACTTGTGTTGAAGTTTGTGATTCCCATAGCATGCATGTATGGTGAACCGTTATGTTAAGAAGTAGGAGCATGATTTATTTATTAATTGTCCTCCTTATGAGTGGCGGTCGTGGATGAGCGATGGTCTTTTCCTACCAATCTATCCCCCTAGGAGCATGCGCGTAGTACTTTGCTTTGATAACTAATAGATTTTTGCAATAAGTATGTGAGTTCTTTATGACTAATGTTGAGTCCATGGATTATACGCACTCTCACCCTTCCACCATTGCTAGCCTCTCTAATACCGCGCACCTTTCGCCAGTATCATACACCAACCATATACCTTCCTCGAAACAGCCACCATACCTACCTATCATGGCATTTCCAAAGCCATTCCGAGATATATTGCCATGCAACTTTCCACCGTTTCGTTTATCATGACACGCTCCATCATTGTCATATTGCTTTGCATGATCATGTAGTTGACATTTTAGTTGTGGCATAGCCACCGTTCATAATTATTTCATATAAGTCACTCATGCATCATTGCTATCCTGGTACACTGCCGGAGGCATTCATATAGAGTCATACTTTGTTCTAGTATCGAGTTGTAATCATTGAGTTGTAAATAAATAGAAGTGTGATGATCATCATTCATAGAGTATTGTCCCAAATAAAAAAAGAGAAAGGCCAAACAAAAAAAGGAAGGCCCAAAAAATATATATAAAGGGGCAATACTACTATCCTATTTTCCACACTTGTGCTGCAAAGTAGCACCATGATCTTCATAATAGAGAGTCTCCTATGTTATCACTTTCATATACTAGTGGGAATTTTTCATTATAGAACTTGGCTTGTATATTCCAACGATGGACTTCCTCAAAATTCCCTAGGTCTTCGTGAGCAAGCAAGTTGGATGCACACCCACTTGGTTTCTTTTTGCTGAGCTTTCATATATTTATAGCTCTAGTGCATATGTTGCATGGCAATCCCTACTCACTCACATTGATATCTATTGATGGGCATCTCCATAGCCTGCTGATACGCCTAGTTGATGTGAGACTATCTTCTCCCTTTTTGTCTTCTCCACAACCACCATTCTATTCCACCTATAGTGTTATGTCCATGGCTCACGCTCATATATTGCGTGAAGATTGAAAAAGTTTGAGAACATTAAAAGTATGAACAATTTCTTGGCTTGTCATCGGGGTTGTTCATGATTTAAATACTCTGTGTGGTGAAGATGGAGCATAGCCAGACTATATGATTTTGTAGGGATAACTTTCTTTGGCCATGTTATTTTGAAGAGACATAATTGCTTAGTTAGTATACTTGAAGTATTATTATTTATATGTCAATATTAAACTTTTGTCTTGAATCTTTTGGGTCTGAATATTCATACCACAATTAAGAGAATTACATTGAAATTATGCCAAGTAGCATTCCACATCAAAAATTCTGTTTTTATCATTTACCTACTCGAGGACGAACAGGAATTAAGCTTGGAGATGCTTGATACGTCTCCAACATATCTATAATTTTTTATTGTTCCATGCTATATTATATTCTGTTTTGGACATTACTGGGCTTTATTATACACTTTTATATTATTTTTGGGACTAACCTATTAACCGGAGGCACAGCCCAGAATTGCTGTTTTTGCCTATTTTAGGGTTTCACAGAAAAAGAATATCAAACGGAGTCCAAACAGAATGTAACCTTCGGGAACGTGATTTTCAGAGCGAACATGATCCAGAGGACTTGGACCCTACATCAAGACATCAACCAGGAGGCCACGAGGTAGGAGGGTGCGCCTACCCCCTGGGCGCGCCCTCCACCCTCGTGGGCCCCCTGTTGCTCCACCGACATACTCCTTCCTCCTATATATACCTACGTACCCCCAAACTACCAGATACGGAACCAAAACCCTAATTCCAATGTCGTAACTTTCTGTATCCACGAGATCCCATCGTGGAGCCTGTTCCGGAGCTCCGCCGGAGGGGGAATCGATCAAGGAGGGCTTCTACATCAACACCATAGCCCTTCCGATGAAGTGTGAATAGTTTACCTTAGACCTACGGGTCCATAGTTATTAGCTAGAAGGCTTATTCTCTCTTTTTGGATCTCAATACAAAGTTCTCCCCCTCTCTTGTGGAGATCTATTCGATGTAATCATCTTTTGAGGTGTGTTTGTTGAGACCAATGAATTGTGGGTTTATGATCAAGTTTATCTATGAACAATATTTGAATCTTCTCTGAATTATTTTATGTATTATTGGTTATCTTTGCAAGTATCTTCGAATTATCAGTTTGGTTTGGCCTACTAGATTGATCTTTCTTGCAATGGGAGAAGTGCTTGGCTTTGGCTTCAATCTTGTGGTGTCCTTTCCCAGTGACAGCTGGGGCAGCAAGGCACGTATTGTATTGTTGCCATTGAGGATAACAAGATGGGATTTATTTCATATTGCATGATTTTATCCCTCTACATCATGTCATCTTGCTTAAAGCGTTACTCTGTTCTCTTGAACTTAATACTCTAGATGCATGCCGGATAGCGGTCGATGTGTGGAGTAATAGTAGTAGATGCAGGCAGGAGTCAGTCTACTTGTCTCGGACGTGATGCCTATATACATGATCATACCTAGATATTCTCATAATTATGCTCAATTCTGTCAATTGCTCAACAGTAATTTGTTTACCCGCCGTGAATACTTATGCTCTCAAGAGAAGCCACTAGTGAAACCTATGGCCCCCGGGTCTATCTTCCATCATATTAATCTTCCAATACTTAGTTATTTTTATTGCCTTTTATTTTACTTTGAATCTTTATCACAAAAATACCAAAAATATTATCTTACCATATCTATCAGATCTCACTCTCGTAAGTGACCTTGTAGGGATTGACAACCCCTTATCACGTTGGTTGCGAGGATTTCTTTGTTTGTGTAGGTACGAGGGACTCGTGCATGGCCTCCTACTGGATTGATACGTTGGTTCTCAAAAACTGAGGGAAATACTTACGCTTCTTTGCTGCACCACCCTTTCCTCTTCAAGGGAAAACCAACGCAAGTGCTCAAGAGTTAGCACTAGCCATGTTGAATGGTTTCCCCTGGCAAGTCTCTGAGGATTTTCCGCTGGGTGTGGAATGGATCTGAGATCCAATCCCCTTAAATAGATGCCTTTCTTACTTGGCTGGGGGTTATATGCAAAAAATACCCCGACCTCTCGTATTCGCTCAACACGTGGAAGCAGAAGGTGTGGAGGCACAGAAGCCGATGGGTGCGACATTAAATGGAAGGCCGAATACAACTCTCTATGTCATGTACTTTGAAGTGATCGGACGAGGAACCCGCCTTGCAATGCGAAGACAATCTGCGCGCCGGACACCTCGTCATTGAAGCCTGGTTCGGGGCTACTGAGGGAGTCCTGGATTAAGGGGTCCTCGGGCGTCCGGCCTATGTGACATGGGCCAGACTACTGGGCCATAAAGATATAAGATAGAAGACTTCCTCCCGTGTCCGGATGGGACTCTCCTTTGCATGGAAGGCAAGCTAGGCGGTCGGATGTATTATTTCCTTTCTATGCAACCGACTTTGTACAACCCTAGGCCCCTCCGGTGTCTATATAAACCGAAGGGTTTAGTTCGTAGAGGCAATCATAATCATATAGGCTAGAGTTCTAGGGTTTTAGCCATTCCGATTTCGTGGTAGATCAACTCTTGTAACCCCATATTCATCAATATCAATCAAGCAGGACGTAGGGTATTACCTCCATCAAGAGGGCCCGAACCTAGGTAAAACTTCGTGTCCCCTGTCTCCTATTACCATCAACCTTAGACGCACAGTTCGGGACCCCCTACCAGAGATCCGCCGGTTCTGACACCGATAGGGACGGTGAGAAGCAGCGGGCGGGGCACGGGCGGAGCGGCGGATTCGGAGTGATGGGCGCGGCGCGTGAGGCAGTGGGTGGACAGACGAAGCAGGGCAGTAGCAGCGTGCAGCAAGGTTCATCAGTGGTGGTCGGGCGTAGCCGGAGGCGCCGACAGATGCGGGGCGGAGTCCGGGCGAGCAGGGGGCAGGCGGCGTGCGGCGACGACGTGGTGGAGCGGGGCGAAGGGCGTAGTCAGGTGCGGTCGCGCACGGTGGCACGGTGACGGACCAGCAAAGGCAAGGCGCGGAGCACGACGACGGCAAGGCACGCGTGGCTGCGGGCGCGGCCTTTGGCGCAGCAGGGCATCGAGCGTGGCGGCTAGGCGCGAGCAGAGGGCCCCACGTGGGTGTGCATCGCAACGACGGAGCGGGGCGCCGGGCGCACGGTGACGGAGACGCGCGTGCACAGAGGAGGAGAGGGAGGAGGAGGGAGGCGGCGACTCACAGGGGAGCGGGAGGGGCATGGTAGCAGGCTCGGGGGCGACACGTGAGGAGGAGGACGGCGACGAGGTCTGCGACGAAGAGGATGGCGAGGCGGCGATCCGGCGGGGTGACTCCGGCAATGGCGTCAAGCGGCGGGGGCGGAGCCGAGCCGAGGCGGTGTGCGGCGGCGGTAGTGGGTTGCGAGGGCGACGGGGTCGCTGCCCCCCGATCCAGATCGGGGGGAGGAATGGAACGTGGGGGGTGGAGTGGGAGTGAGTGGGGGAGGGTGGTTAGGGTTCGGGGGAGTGGGGGGCGCGGCCGGTTGGGCCGGCACGGCGGCCTGGTGGGCCGAAGCCCAGTCGGGGGGTTCTTCTTTTTTTGTATTTTGTTTTGCTTTCTGTTTTTACTCTTTTTCTTTTATTTATTTTATTTTATTGTTTTAGCTTAGTTTCCTTTTATTTTTGATTTAGCAAAATACCAAGATGGCACCTAATTGAGGTTACCAAATATGCCACTGCCACATTAACTAGCTACCTAAACTAAAATAGTTTTGTAATTATTTATTATTTAAAAGTACTTAAATATTAGTTTTCGCTATCGTTTTATTCATCTTATAGCATTTAAATGTTTTGTAAAAGTAGGGTTTCTTCACCTTAATCACCTATGCATTATCTGGTACAAACCGAATATTTTAGTTTTAATTTTTGAAAGCTCTTGATGTTTGATTCTATTTCAAATTTGAATTTGAATCGATTTTGAACTAACTTGAGATTAGCAACAGTAATCGAGGTGACGTGGCATTATTAGCGGAGGGTACTGTAGCTTGATTATCCGGGCGTCACAATTCTCCTCCACTACAAGAAATCTCGTCCCGAGATTTAAGAGGGGAGTAAGGGGGGAGGGATTGGGTTACAAAAAAATCTAATGGATCTTCTCGGTCTTGGTTACTCTTCTGGAAGTGGTCTATCCATTACGTTGATGTGATGAAGTCAGCATTCTTTCTTTGGGAATTTCCACTGTACTTACGAAAGAATAAAGGGTGGGTATTCCGGGAGAACGGACCTGCAAGGTTGACTATCTGGCAGCTAACATCGGTGAAAGTGGCGGAAAGTAACTCTTGAACTGAATCTTAAGAAAATATTGAGAGCAAAGTAAGAAAGTACCATGAGAAGTTTCAAGCGGGTAGGCAATCGTTCGAAGCCTGGAACAAAGTGTAAAAGGGGGTCCATAGCAATGGGAATAAGTTTTGTGTTTGATACCAGAATAGATCACTAGGCAGGTGGCCCATGAATTACATACGAAGTCAAGCGCGAGGAATAACTTGACAATAGGGTGTACAGGAGAGTCAGCTTTCGATCCTGTGGAACTGTGGGTTAAAAGCAGGAAGGCGCTAGCATTTGCACGGTCAAGATAGCAAGGTATGTCAGAGGATAGCCTGTTAGTTTTGTTGGCAACAACGTTGGTACCTAGGGCGAGGGATGAAGATAACCATTTTCCTGCTCGTTGAAACGAGGCGGATCAATAGGCAAAGTTCTCGTCCATCAATGGTTACCGGAATGTCATCAACAATAGTAACAGGTTCTTACTGACAGACTTGTACACCAAGGTGTTTACATCAGCAGGAGAATAATACTGCTTAGATCATATAGATCACAAGAAAGGTTAAACCAAACAATGGAATGGAAAATATGATTATCAGATTAAAGAGAACAATGTAAAATAAAATGTGTTTTATCACATATTTCAGGGGTATATCCTTCCCCCAAGGACAAGCAGAGCATGATATCCATGACAGGATATAATGTAGAAAACTCTTTAGGTAAGGGGATAGAAACTTCATGACATTACCCATACACCGGTGTTTGGATAAGTGATAAGGAAAATTTAGCATTGTGCTCCCAATGTTTTTATTGAAAATCCGAGTACTACTGACATGCTTCGAGATAGCATTCACATGGTCTTTAAGCAAAGTTCGGACTTTGGACACACAAAGCATCCATCAGGAACAACTCATAGAATAAGTCTTATGATTTCCTCATGAAATAATGGTTAACCTTGCTAAAAAGGAAGAACTATAACAATAGGTCCTCCGGCCAGGTGTGCTAGGCATGACATCACTTATCGGGTCAAAAACTAGTGTTATAACTTTTGGGATTATGTTCCAATCATCATAACTGACCGAGATTCGGATCTGATTGGAGTGTGGATACCTCAGACTCAGGATGCTGGAGAAGAAAAAGGTGCAACACAATATGACGGGATAACATTGTAAGATTCTCGGGAAATGAACTATGGAAGCAAGTTCTGAAACAAGAGTTCATCGTTGAAACCAAGGAGAGGATGAAGAGGTGGCTGATGGACCCAGTGACAATTCATCGAGGTTTCCAAAAAGACGGATTCCCACAATTATGAGAACAAGGAGAAAACATTTGTCAGATCAAATGGTATATTGATGTATGCTCAAGGAAAACATACACAATTAAACAATGGTTGAAAGGTGCATGCGAGATATGGGCTTAGGTAGCATGATCAATGCTAGAATGGTGATTCAATAAATAATAGTCTAAGAAGGAATTTTCGACCATTAAATCCAAAGCAATAGGGTTGCTAGGAGTATAGAATCCAAGCAGCATTGTTCACTTGTTGATATTCCCGGTTAGTCAATACGGGGACCAAGAAAGAATGGTGCTTGTGAGAAGTATCGCTATACCAAGAATTCTTAAGAGGTGGAGCAATCCTTGCAACATCCTTGACATAAAGGACAATAATACTTCAAGGTAGAACATAATACAAACTGGATAGCAAGTTGCATCCATACCATGAACAAGTTTGTGATGAAAGGAAGGTAAAGATGTTGTCAATGGTAACTCAAATTACCAAGGGACGAGGATGGCACTTACCATCATGAATTCGATTGATATCCTGGAAGGAGTCAAAATGATGATGCCGATCACGACAATTTTTTGTCGAGAGGCTCCACAAAGATGTAATCGATCGGTGATGACATTAAGTCAAAGGAATGACGAAGCAAGAGGTTATTGGAACCACATGTACGACACAAACTTGGAACCATGCTTGCTGTTCAAGGCGAAATGATACGACGAGGAAAATCGACGTAAGATTAGCTCACGGTCGAAAATTGTGCTCCGGGAAGAAGGACTAGGTAGCACAGTTAAAATCAGCATGATAATGATATAGCCGACTAGGCTAGGAATGACTTGAAGGATTATTAAACTCATAAGTAACGAAAATTACTTAGGGTTATTGAACCGGAATGCAGAATCGGTTCAGATATCGGTGTTCTCGGTTGACGACAACCCAGAACCCGGGAAAATTGGAATCGGTGAGAAATAACAGTTGATGAAGAACCCATAAAAAGTTCTGCAGTTCCATGATATTCTTGAGATACCATAGTGTAATACTCGACGGTAGATCAAAGTAAGGGTTGGACAGGTGCAATGATCTGTAGAAGATAAGTACTTCAACTTGTCCGAGAAATGGTATTAAGGAGAAAATATGGTCGGAACCACGATTGCAAAGGATCAATTCATCGATACCAGATGATATTATATCAAGGAAATAGTTATTATTACAAGAAGCTTCCATGATAGTATCTACATCGTGTACATGGGCATGAACACAAAGTTCAGGGTCAACTCCCCACTTCTTCAATGCATAACCTTACATTTACCTCCCGTTTTCGAAGTTGTAGTGTTGAAAAGTTATCTGACGAAGCGTCAGTAGGGTATAACCCGCATAACTTTTGGGATCAACAAAGTAGGGAAGGCATAGGTTCAACCCATCGGGGCATCTTAGGAACATATACCACAAACTGTAGGAGTAATTAGCACAAGGTCAAAAGTAGAGGATGGTTGACAAGCGGAGGATACAAGTCACCAAAGGCATAAGATACGATTTACCCAAAGGCATATGTATCTGGGGAAAACTCACAAGGTTATTGAATATGAAGGACACTGTTGGATGAAATCCAACAAAGGATCTGGCGGTCCACAAGGGATCTGATGTGAGCATCGGTACTCAACTAGAAGGAGAAAGAATGCAAGGAGATCATATTATAGAAACAACTGACTAATTCAAAGCTCAATGTAAAGGAATTATGATTGCCAAATCAAGGAATCAGAAGCAAACGCCTTGATTAAGGATGCATAAGTTGAGTAAGCTTAGGGGTACAATCGACGACAATTTGATTGGTCAATAACCAGCTCATGTTCAAAATGACATCTCAGCAGGAAATATAATTTTAAAAGGATCAACCGATGATTGTGTGCGTTCGCACTCATGTTGAATCAATAGGATCAAAATGACAGTGTCGAAGGAGACTAATGAATATTGCCAGACATATGGGAAGCATCCATAATGCAAGCAAACAAGTATTGCAGAGCAATAAGCTGCTAAGGATTTTCGGAGGATCGAATAATATATCGAGGACTTTTGTGAAACACCTGAACAACTGGGGATGAATGAATCCTCGGTAAGTATGAGGAGTATTTCGTAAGGGCTTTCATGCGGTAATGAACTGCCAGGCAGTAGCTCAAAGGATTCTTAAGAAGTCAGAAAATAATTTGATGTATATTTTAATAACAAGAGCAATTGGGGATGATTGTATGAACGGCAAGTGTATGTAGTTATCCATAGGGGTTTATCGATGGAAGGGAATTGCAAAAGCGATGTGCACAAGGGTCTCAGAAAAGCAATGAGAAGTATCTTCAGAATCTTCTGGCGTAGCAAACGATCATCGATAATAAGGAGCTCTCCGGGAGGAAGTAATTACGAGAACCTAGAGTTAGAGTTAGCAAAATCATTTAACCCGAATAGAAGAGATCTCAGATTCCTAGAGTAAAGATCGAGGAATAAAAGATCCTAATACCACCCAATGGCGACATGGGCCCGTAAGGCGCACAGCCATGTTAGTAAAAACCTTTTCAATGACGAGACTCAACTTCGACCAAGGAGTTTGGAAGGGGGATCCCTACAGGCAGTCGGCTCTGATATCAACTTGTGACGCCCTCGATTCAATTGTACACTAATCATGCACGCAAATGTGTATAACCAAGATAAGGAACTCACATGAAGATATCACAACACAACTCTAGACACCAATTAAAATAATACAAACTTTATATTACAAGCTAGGGGCCTCGAGGGCTCGAATACACAAGAGTCAGCGGAAGCAATAATATCTGAGTATAGACATAAGTTTAAACAAGTTTGCCTTAAGAAGGCTAGCACAAAAGTAGCAATGGTCGAAAAGGGGAGGCCTCCTGCCTGGGACCTCCTAACTACTCCTCGAAGCCAAACTCCATGTAGAAACATCATCGGGATCCTCTGGCTCCTGGACTCCATCATATGATCGCAATAACCGGGAAAAGGGGAAAGAAGTAGTAAAGCAACCATGAGTACTCATCCAAAGTACTCGCAAGCAAGGATCTACACTACATATCCATTGGTATCAATGAAATGGGTAGTATCTGTGGACTGAACTGCAGAATGCCAGAATAAGAGGGGGATAGCTAGTCCTATCGACGACTACGCTTCTAGAAGCCTCCATCTTGAAGCATATAGGAGAGAGAGTAGATGGTAAATTCACCAAGTAGCATCGTATAGCATAAACCTACCCGGCGATCCTCCCCTCGTCGCCCTGTGAGAGAGCGATCACCGGGTTGTATCTGACACTTGAAAGGGTGTGTTTAATTAAGTATCCGGTTCTAGTTGTCATAAGGTCAAGGTACAACTCCGTGTCGTACTTTTACCGAGGGACACGGCTATTATAATAGATAAACTTCCCTATAGGGGTGCACCACATTTCTCAACACGCTCGATCCCCTTTGGCCGGACACACTTTCCTGGGTCATGCCCGGCCTTGGAACATCAACACATCGCAGCCCCACCGAAGCACAACAGAGAGGTCAGCACGCCGGTCTAAATCCTATGGCGCAGGGGTCTGGGCCCATCGCCCATTGCACACCTGCATGTTGCGAGGGCGGCTGGTGAGCAGACCTAGCAACCTCCATTACAAAGGAAGTTGTGTTACACTGTCCAACCCGGCGTGCGCCTGTGACGCCCCCGATTCAATCGTACACTAATCATACATGCAAACGTGTACAATCAAGATCAGGAACTCATGGGAAGATATCACAACACAACTCTAAACACAAAAGAAAGTCATACAAGCTCCATATTACAAGCCAGGGGCCTCGAGGGCTCGAATACATAGCTCGATACATAAGCGAGTCAGCGGAAGCAACAATATATAAGTACTGACAAAGTTAAACCAGTTTTGCCTTAAGAAAGCTAGCACAAACATCAACGATCAAAGAGGAAAGGCCTCCTGCCTGGGACCTCCTAACTACTCCTGGTCATCGGCAGGCTCCATGTAGTAGTAGGCACCCTCGGGGTGGTAGTAGTAGTCGACTGGGGTGGCATCCGGCTCCTGGGATCCACCATCTAGTTGCAACAACCGGAAAGAAGAAAGAAGGGGGGAAAGGGGTAGCAAAGCAACCATGAGTACTCATCGAAAGTACTCGCAAGCATCAGATCTAATCTAAGTATGCAATGGTATCAAATGGAAGGGTTGTGTCTGTGGACTGAACTGCAGAATGCCAGAATAGGGGGAAAGGCCTAGCCTATCGAAGACTAGCATCTTCAAGCATCTCCAAGCATCTTACAGCATGCAGAAGAGTAAAGAATAGCAGTTTATAATTAACAAGCATGTTGTAGAATTAATGCCCAGAGATCCTTCCTCGACTTCCTGCGAGAAAGCAATCTCGGAGCCACATATACATCACATACCAAGTATCCATTTCTAGTTGTATAAGATCAGGATACAAGTCTGAACGTCCATTACTGTGGACGCGGTATTCGAATATATATCCTCCCTGCAGGGGTGCACCACGTTTTCCAACATGCTTGATTACTCTGGCCAAACACACTTTTCTGGGTCAATGCCCGGCCTCGGAATATCAACACGTCGTATCCCTACCTAGACTCAGCAGAGAGGTCCATGCCAATCTACATCCTAAGCACTCCGGGGTCTATGCCCATCACCCGTTGCACTGTGAGTCGTTGTCGCAAGGGGATTCTAGCACCACCTCTGCCTGGATGGCACGATCCGGCCCGGCCACAATGTTGAACTGGACATCTGACAAAGCTTTGGCTGATACTGCGACGTCGAGGCCCATAACTATTCTCGCGTGGTGGTTAGTGCGTAAAGGACAAAGGCCAACTTAGAACAAATACCCAAACCTGTTAGTGCATTATTAAAAGAAGTGAAGGCTATCGGGACAAATCCGGAGCTATCAACCCTTCCTAGGTGATACCGCTAAACAGCCAGCCGCCACCGTAACTCCTCGGGTGCTCTCCGGGCCCGCCCGACTTTCACCAATGTCTCAAGTAAGTTAAGGTAACCATATGTTCAAACAACAAGGGGAAATCCCAAGGAATCACCTTTAGTGGATTCCACTCGATGTAATCATCAAGGTGAACGTATGAGAAACCACCCTCAAGGTTCACACTTGAGGTGTTGCACTATAGAGCCATATCAGGAATGTGAAGGAGTAACCACCCTCGTTGACCACGCCCGAATAGCTACACTACAGAGATCTCATCAGGAGTGATGTATGAGGTTCCACCCTCGGCACTTGATGGTAACTCTACAGAGTCGAGCAACAATAGGGGCATGATGTGATGCAAGGTGTCAGGCTCTGGTCGTCGATCATGTTGATCGAGTCGTCGATGATGAAGCAGGGGAAACAAGGATAAGGTGGGGGTCACTGAAGGATCACTAACCAACCTATGCTAAGCAGTTTAGGATAAGCAGGTAAGGTACAACAGTAGGTACTAAAGTAGGCTATGCATCGGAATAGGAGCAATCAATAACAGTAGCAAAATCTAATGCAAGCATGAGAGAATGGAATGGGTGATATCGGTATGATCAAAGGGGGGCTTGCCTGGAAGCTCCGCTGAAAGGGAAGAAGGGTCGTCGTCGACATAGTTGATCACAGGGGCATCAACAGCGGTCTCAGAGTCTACCGGAGAGAAGAGGGGGAAGAAATAGTAAATATAATGCAAACAGATACAACACAGATGCATGATGGGGGTAACACGCAGGGCTAGGGGTGTTCCAACGTGGTGCTACACGATACTGGTGAAGGAGGATAACATCTGGAAAGTTTTCCCAGAGTTAGGCATTTTTGGACAAATGAACCGGAGGGAAAAAGTTGCATGTTCGCTATGCTAGGGGCATGTGACAGATGAACAGAGAGCATAGTCTAATTCGTCTCGTCGTTCTGAGCAACTTTCATGTATAAAACTTTTTCATCCGAGTTACGGATTAATTTCTACGAATTTCCAAGATTTAAACAATATTATGAAATTATTTTTAATTTGAAAATAATTGATAAAATGCTAGGGGCACCCAGCACAAGGTACACAAAAGTGCACCCAATGGCTGACAGGTGGGCTAGGGAGTCCCAGTTGACCAGTCAACATGTGACTGGTCAACAAGGGGTGGGGTCCCCCTGTCATGCACACATTTATCCAACTAATGATTAAATTAACTAATCTAGTTCATTAGTTTAACTAATATTAATTGATTAAGTCAATTAAGCATTTAACTAATTAATTAATTATTTTTGTTAATATTTTTTTTACATTTCTTTTTTATCTAAACAGGGGCGTGGGGCCCCCTTGGCAGTGGCCCAGGAGGCCACCTGGGGCGGGCTAACGGAGCTGCGGGAGCGGGGCTGCCCGTCGGGGTGGACCCGAGCGACAGCCGCGTCGGCGGGCGCCGTCGGCGGCGGCAGGCGGCAATGCGAGGGGCCGGTGGCCAGGGGCGGGGCGGAGCACAGTGGCGCGGCCAGTAGCGTGCAGCTGCGGGGCAAGGGGGAGGTGTGGCGAGCCGTGGGCAGGGGACCGAGGCACGGCCAGGCGAGGCCGCCGTGGGTGCGAGCGCTAGGAGGCGGTGGCGTGAGGGGCGGGTGGTGCAGCGGTGAGCGGGGTGCGACGAGCACGGGCGGCGCAAGCAGGAGGAGGCGGGCAGGCGCGGGCGGGCCACAAAGGTGGCCGCAGCGGTGGGGAGCAACAGAGCAGCGTGGCGGCGTAAGCGGCGAGTAGGGCCCATGAGCGCGCGTGCGCCGGCGAGCAAACAGCACGGCACATGTGGGCGAGGTTGTCGGCGATAGGTGAGCAGGGAGGCGCAGCGGCGGCAGGCTCTGCCGCGGTCCAAGCACGTGCGTGCAGCCGCTGCAGCAGCTATGCAGCAGGCAGGCAGCGCGGGGAGCGGCGGCAAAGCAAGCCACGGGCAGCAAAAACGCAAAGGGGAAACGAGCACTGCTCACATCGGTGACGGGGAGCTGCTCGGTGATGCCAGAGGTACTCGTGGTGGAGCGAATCGACGACAAGTGTGCGGTGTCTGGTGGAGGAAGACCTGTCGACGGCATTGATGTAGCGATGCCCAGCACCAGCCGGTGGTCGTAATGGGCGTAGGGGACGATGAGGCGACGGGAAGGCCAGGACCAACGGAGACGCGGCTCCGGGCGTCCATGGGCGGGCTCGAGCTCGAGGGGTTGGGGGCGCAAGTGGGAAGTGGGGATTAGGTTTCGTCGGTGGAGGGGCGTCGGCCCTATTTGTAGGTGGGGGTTCGCCGACGGATGGCCGCCACGACGTCGATTGGTGCCGTGCCGGGCATCGGTCATGCCCACAATCCCCCCTGTGAACAGGGAGGGGGAGGCATGGCGCTGGTGGGCTGGCTAGTGGCCAGTTGGCCCAAGGCCCAGAGGGGGAGGGGGCTTTTCTTTTTTTCTTTTTTTTTCTTTTAACTTTTCAGTTTTATTTATTTTATTTAATGTTCACAATATTTTAGTTTACTTAAAACGCAAAAGTAGTTTCTAAATTAGTACTACCACTTATACCTCTGCCACAAAAAGTTTCACTCTTAAATAAAATAGTTTAGCATTTTCAAAATTATAATAGGTATTTAATTAATTGTTTTAGCTATTGTTTTAATTATTTTGGGAGACTTAAACACTTTATAAAAGTGTGGTTTCTATATGATAAATATCCAAAGATTATTTTCCACACTTCGCACATTTTAGTTTCGACATTTGAAAACTTTTATTTTTGACTAAAGTTTTAAATTTGAATTTGAACTGTTTTGAATCTAAATGAGATTAGCAACACTAACAGTGGTGACGTGGCCTCATTAGCAAAGGATTACTGTAGCTTAATTATTCGGGCACCACAATTCTCCTCCACTACAAGAAATCTCGTCCCGAGATTTAGGAGGTAGAAGTAAACAAAAGCAGGGTATTCATCTCGAAGACGATCCTTGAGTTCCCAAGTGGCTTCATCTTCAGAACGATTTGACCACTGAACCTTTTAGAATTTTGAAAGCCCCCTGATGATGTGACGTTCAGTTTGATCGAGAACGCAGACCGGACAGATACGTCAGGCTTCGAAGTGGTGTTTTTCACGCATCCAAGGAATAAATCCGTGCTTCGGCATCCCGAACAAGATGAGCATGGTATCTCACTATCTCACTTGACGGATGTAGTAGATGGATGGTTTTAGTGGCACAAATGATAGAAGCGGTATGTGTTTTCAACCATTCCATTCCCAGAATGAGGTCGATATTGGACGACTTCAAAACTATGGGGGAAACATGGAATTCCAGCCCTTCAATTTCAACAGGGACGTTGAGACTAACCATGGTGGTTCGACATTGGCCCGCGGGGGTGTGTACGACTAGCGGATTGTTCATCTCTTCGAACTTATGGCCATGCATGGATGCAAAATCTTCTGATATGAATGAATGTGATGCTCCCGAATCGAATAAAACAGAAGCTATATTGAGTTAACAAGGAGAGTACCCAACACAGTAGCAGGCTGGTCTTGAGCTTCATTCAGATCAATGTGGTTGGCCTGACCACGACCATAAGGCCTGGCATTGTTGTTGCGGGGCTGATTGTTACCACGGCCAGTTGGAGGAAGTGTAAGTTGGTACTGATTCTGAGAGCAGTGCCTGGCACGGTGACCTGGTTGACCACACCTGAAGCATAGCCCATCATTGGGGCGGGGAGCAGGAGCTCGGGGTGGTGCAGTTTGAAGTCTCGGCTATCAAGGCGGTGGAGGAGGCAGGCGAGATGCAGCTAGGGACTGCCTTGGTGCAGGGGCAGCTGGTGGATACATGCTGTGAGGGATCCATATCTTATGCTTCTGCGATGACGGGCCCGAAGATGAACCCACATCACGGTTACGCCTGAGGGATCCGAGGTGTTCCTGCAGACCAGTTTCGACATGAATGGCCTTGTTCACCAAGGTGGCGAAATCAGCAAAGTCATGCATGAGGAGCGCTAGCTTGATATCAGCTTGAAGTCCATCACGAAACTTTTCCTGTTTATGTGCATCAGTGGTAATGTCATCTTCAGCATAGTGGGACAGGTCAAGGAACTCCCGCTGATAAGCATCCATAGTCTTGTTGCCTTGCGTGAGGTTGCGAAACTCGCGCTTCTTCATGTCCATAATTCCCTGAGGAATGAAGCGGGCACGGAAAGCAGCTTGGAAATCTGGCCAAGTGATGACCGTTCCAGCAGGTAGTGAACACCTGTGGCTGTCCCACCATTGAGCAACGGGACCCTTCAGATAATATGCCGCAAAGGTGACATAGCTGGCAGGGGCTACACCAGTAGATTCTAGCTCAAAAGTGATGTCACGGAGCCAGTCATCAGCATCAAGTGGCTGAGTTGAGCTGCGGTAGATGCTTGGGTTGAGATGTGCAAAGTCATTCAGAGTCACAGTGGCTGGTTGTTGGTTCAGGTTGGGGCGAGGAAACTGAGCTATCACTCCTTCCATGAACTGGCGGTTCAGCTCAAACTGTTGGATCATACCAGCCATGTACTCAGGCAGTGGTGGGGCGTTGCCACCACGACCATGACCAGCGGGTCTAACAATCTTGCTAACATATAACAGGTGTAGTTCAGCATGGAGAAATTGCAAAGACAAGGAATCATTCACGATGAAACATGCATAATGAAAGAAGTCCGACGAATACAACATAGTAGCCTAATACGACATACAGATCCATACATAAGTTCGGTTACAAGCCATAAGTACGAGTTCAGAAAAGGAAAGGTAATCCAGACCAACTCGGCGGTGTGCAAGCACACGGTGGAGGGATACAACAACGTGACATAGCGATATGATACATCAACATCGGGGAAAACCTCTGAAGTCAGGCAACTGTCGGTGAAGGAAAGCATGGCGGTGCTCGAGGGAAGGAGGCTGCATGCCGTGGTGGCTCTGGTGTACCAGCTCATCTCCGGGCGGGAGAAGAGGTCCACGAGCAGGGGTATCACCTCCAACCTCAGGTCACACAAGACCTGGTGGCATCTCCGTCCTGCGTGGGTAGGTAATGAATGGAGGAAGAATCGTTGCGGTGCCTACTGGACGCATCTGTTCCAGAGTGTCGTACTGGCGTGCATGCGTGGCCTACAACTCAACAGTCAGAACTCGAACAGTGCGATCCAGAACCTCAATGTATCGAACCATATACTGAGGGTCGTAACGACGGCTCACGTTGGGGGTACACACAGCAGTGTAGTGAAGGAAATATGCCCTAGAGGCAATAATAAAGTTATTATTTATTTCCTTATTTCATGATAAATGTTTATTATTCATGCTAGAATTGTATTAACCGGAAACATAATACATGTGTGAATACATAGACAAACAGAGTGTCACTAGTACGCCTCTACTTGACTAGCTCGTTGATCAAAGATGGTTATGTTTCCTAACCATAGACATGAGTTGTCATTTGATAAACAAGGTCACATCATTAGGAGAATGATGTGATTCACTTGACCCATTCCGTTAGCTTAGCACTTGATCGTTTTAGTTTACTGCTATTGCTTTCTTCATGACTTATACATGTTCCTATGACTATGAGATTATGCAACTCCCGATTACCGGAGGAACACTTTGTGTGCTACCAAACATCACAACGTAGCTGGGTGATTATAATGGTGCTCTACAGGTGTCTCCGATGATACTTGTTGAGTTGGCATAGATCGAGATTAGGATTTGTCACTCCAATTGTCGGAGAGGTATCTCTGGGCCCTCTCGGTAATGCAAATCACTATAAGCCTTGCAAGCAATGCAACTAATGAGTTAGTTGTGGGGTGATGCATTACAGAACAAGTAAAGAGACTTGCCGGTAACGATATTGAGCTAGGTATTGAGATACCGATTATCGAATCTCGGGCAAGTAACATACCGATGACAAAGGGAACAACGTATGTTGTTATGCGGTTTGACCGATAAAGATCTTTGTAGAATATATAGGAACCAATATGAACATCCAGGTTCCGCTATTGGTTATTGACCGGAGACATGTCTCGGTCATGTCTACATAGTTCTCGAACCCATAGGGTCCGCATGCTTAAAGTTCTGTGACGATTGGTATTATGAGTTTATGTGATTTGATGTACCGAAGGTAGTTCAGAGTACAGGATGTGATCACGGACATGACGAGGAGTCTCGAAATGGTCGAGACATAAAGATTGATATATTAGACGACTATATTCGGATACTGGAAGTGTTCCGGGTGATTTTGTAGAAAACCGGAGTGCCGGAGGGTTACCG
>NC_041380.1:83695539-83722568 GCF_002162155.2 Triticum dicoccoides
GAAGTAATGGGCCACATGGGCCTTAGTGGAGAGAGAGAGGGCCGGCCAGGACAGGCTGCGCGCCCCCTCCCCCTCTGGTCCGAATTGGACTAGGGAAGGGGGGGCGCCCCCCTTTCCTACTCCCTATCCTCCTTTATTTCCCCCTCCTAGTAGGAGTAGGAAAGGGGAGCCCTACTCCTACTAGGAGGAGGACTCCTCCTCCTGGCGCGCCCTGCAAGGGCCGGCCGGCCTACCCCCTTGCTCCTTTATATACGGGGGCAAGGGGGCTCCCTGGAACACACAAGTTGATCATTGATCTTTCTTAGCCGTGTGCGGTGCCCCCCTCCCCCATAATCTACCTCGGTCATATCGTAGCGATGCTTAGGTGAAGCCCTATGTCGGTAGCTTCATCAACAGCGTCACCACGCCATCGTGCTGACGAAGCTCTTCCCTGAAGCTCTACTGGATCGTGAGTTCGTGGGAAGTCACCGAGCTGAACGTGTGCTGAACGCGGAGGTGCCGTACATTCGGTACTGAGGATCAGTCGATCGTGAGGACGTACGACTACATCAACCGTGTTGTCATAACGCTTCCGCTTACTGTCTACGAGGGTATGTAGACAACACTCTCCCCTTTCGTTGTTATGCATCACCATGATCTTGTGTGTGCGTAGGATTTTTTTTTGAAATTACTACGTTCCCCAACAGTGGCATCCGAGCCAGGTTTATGCGTAGATGTTATATGCACCAGTAGAACACAAGTGAGTTGTGGGCGATACAAGTCATACTACTTACCAGCATGTCATACTTTTGTTAGGCGGTATTGTAGGATGAAGCGGCCCGGACCGACATTACGCGTATGCTTATGCAAGACTGGTTCTACCGAAGTGCTTTGCACACAGGTGGCTGTCGGGTGTCAGTTTCTCCAACTTTAGTTGAACCGAGTATGACTATGCCCGGTCCTTGTTGAAGGTTAAAACAACACTAACTTGACGAAATATTGTTGTGGTTTTGATGCATAGGTAAGAACGGTTCTTGCTTAGCCCGTAGCAGCCACGTAAAACTTGCAACAACAAAGTAGAGGACGTCTAACTTGTTTTTGCAATGCATGTTGTGATGTGATATGGTCAGGGCATGATGCTATATTTTATTGTATGAGATGATCATGTTTTGTAACGGAGTATTCGGCAACTGGCAGGAGCCATATGGTTGTCGCTTTATTGTATGCAATGCAATCGCCCTGTAATTGCTTTACTTTATCACTAAGCGGTAGCGATAGTCGTAGAAGCAATAGTTGGCGAGACGACAAAGATGCTACGATGGAGATCAAGGTGTTGCGCCAGTGACGAAGGTGATCATGACGGTGCTTTGGAGATGGAGATCAAAGGCACAAGATGATGATGGTCATATCATATCACTTATATTGATTGCATGTGATGTTTATCCTTTATGCATCTTATTCTGCTTGATTGACGGTAGCATTATAAGATGATCTCTCAATAAATTTCAAGGTACAAGTGTTCTCCCTGAGTATGCACCGTTGCCAAACTTCGTCATGCCGAGACACCACGTGATGATTGGGTGTGATAAGATCTACGTTCATATACAACGGGTGCAAGCCAGTTTTGCACACGCAAAAATACTCAGGTTAAACTTGATGAGCCTAGCATATGCAGATATGGCCTCGGAACACTGAGACCGAAAGGTTGAGCGTGAATCATATAGTAGATATGATCAACATAGTGATGTTCACCATTGAAAACTACTCCATTTCACGTGATGATCGGACATGGTTTAGTTGATATGGATCACGTGATCACTTAGATGATTAGAGGGATGTCTATCTAAGTGGGAGTTCTTAAATATGATTAATTGAACTTTAATTTATCATGAACTTAGTACCTGATAGTATTTTGTTTGTCTATGTTGTTGTAGATAGATGGCCCGTGCTATTGCTCCGTTAAATTTTAATGCGTTCCTTGAGAAAGCAAAGTTGAAAGATGATGGTAGCAATTACACAGAGTGGGTCTGTAACTTGAGGATTATCCTCATTGCTGCACAGAAGAATTATGTCCTGGAAGCACCGTTGGGTGCCAAACCCGCTACAGGAGCAACGCCAGATGTTATGAACGTCTGGCAGAGCAAAGCTGATGACTACTCGATAGTTCAGTGTGCCATGCTTTACGGCTTAGAACAGGGACTTCAACGACGTTTTGAACGTCATGGAGCATATGAGATCTTCTAGGAGTTGAAGTTAATATTTCAAGCAAATGCCTGGATTGAGAGATATGAAGTCTCCAATAAGTTCTACAGCTGCAAGATGGAGGAGAATAGTTCTGTCAGTGAACATTACCCAAAATGTCTGGGTACCATAACCACTTGATTCAACTGGGAGTTAATCTTCCTGTTGATAGTGTCATTGACAGAGTTCTTCAATCACTGCCACCAAGCTACAAGAGCTTCGTGATGAACTATAATAAGCAAGGGATGGATAAGACGATTCCCGAGCTCTTCGCAATGCTAAAAGCTGCGGAGGTAGAAATCAAGAAGGAGCATCAAGTGTTGATGGTCAACAAGACCACCAGTTTCAAGAAAAAGGGTAAGGGGAGAAGAAAGGGAACTTCAAGAAGAACAGCAAACAAGTTGCTGCTCAAGAGAAGAAACCCAAATCTAGACCTAAGCCTGAGACTGAGTGCTTCTACTGCAAAGGGACTGGTCACTTGAAGTGGAACTGCCCCAAGTATTTGGCGGATAAGAAGGATGGCAAGGTGAACAAAGGTATATGTGATATACATGTTATTGATGTGTACCTTACTAAAGCTCGTAGTAGCACCTGGGTATTTGATACTGGTTCTGTTGCTAATATTTGCAACTCGAAACAGGGACTACGGATTAAGCAAAGATTGGATAAGGACGAGGTGACGATGTGCGTGGGAAATGGTTCCAAAGTTGATGTGATCACCATCGGCACGCTACCTCTACATCTACCTTCGGGATTAGTTTTAGACCTGAATAATTGTTATTTGGTGCCAGCGTTGAGCATGAACATTATATCTGGATCTTGTTTGATGTGAGACGGTTATTCATTTAAATCTGAGAATAATGGTTGTTCTATTTATATGAGTAATATCTTTTATGGTCATGCACCTTTGAAGAGTGGTCTATTTTTAATGAATCTCAATAGTAGTGATACATATATTCATAATGTTGAAGCCAGAAGATGCAGAGTTGATAATGATAGTGCAACTTATTTATGGCACTGCCGTTTAGGTCATATTGGTGTAAAGCGCATGAAGAAACTCCATTCCGATGGACTTTTGGAATCACTTGATTATGAATCACTTGGTACTTGTGAACCATGCCTCATGGGCAAGATGACTAAAACGCCGTTCTCCGAAACAATGGAGCAAGCAACAGATTTATTGGAAATCATACATACTGATGTATGTGGTCCGATGAATATTGAGGCTCGCGGCGGATATCATTATTTTCTCACCTTGACAGATGATTTGAGTAGATATGGGTATATCTACTTAATGAAACATAAGTCTGAAACATTTGAAAAGTTCAAAGAATTTCAGAGTGAAGTGGAAAATCATCGTAACAAGAAAATAAAGTTTCTACGATCTGATCATGGAGGAGAATATTTGAGTTACGAGTTTGATCTTCATTTTAAACAATGTGGAATAGTTTCACAACTCACGCCACCTGGAACACCACAACGTAATGGTGTGTTCGAGCATCGTAATCGTACTTTACTAGATATGGTGCGATCTATGATGTCTCTTACTGATTTACCGCTATCATTTTGGGGTTATGCTTTAGAGACAGCTGCATTCACGTTAAATAGGGCACCCTCTAAATCCGTTGAGACGACGCCTTATGAACTATGGTTTGGCAAGAAACCAAAGTTGTTGTTTCTTAATGTTTGGGGCTGCGATGCTTATGTGAAAAAGCTTCAACCTGATAAGCTCGAACCCAAATCGGAGAAATGTGTCTTCATATGATACCCAAAGGAGACTGTTGGGTACACCTTCTATCATAGATTCGAAGGCAAGACATTTGTTCCCAAGAATGGATCCTTTCTAGAGAGGGAGTTTCTCTCAAAAGAAGTGAGTGGGTGGAAAGTAGAACTTGATAAGGTAACTGTACATGCTCCCTTATTGGAAAGTAGTCCATCACAGAAATCGGTTCCTGTGACACCTACACCAATTAGTGAGGAAGCCAATGATGATGATCATGAAACTTCAGATCAAGTTACTACCGAACCTCGTAGGTCAACTAGAGTAAGATCCGCACTAGAGTGGTATGGTAATCCTATTCTGGAGGTCATATTACTTGACCATGACGAACCTACAAACTATGAGGAAGCGATGATGCGCCCAGATTCCGCAAAATGGCTTGAGGCCATGAAATCTGAGATGGGATCCATGTATGAGAACAAAGTTTGTACTTTGGTTGACTTGCCCGATGATCGGCAAGCCATCGAGAATAAATGGATCTTCAAGAAGAAGACTAGCGCTGATGGCAACGTTACTATCTACAAAGCTCGACTTGTTGCGAAAGGTTTTCGACAAGTTCAAGGAGTTGACTATGATGAGACCTTCTCACCCTTAGCGATGCTTAAGTCCGTCCGAATCATGTTAGCAAGTGTCGCATTTCATGATTATGAAATTTGGTAAATGGATGTGAAGACTGCATTCCTGAATGGATTTATGGAAGAAGAGTTGTATATGATGCAACCTAAAGGTTTTATCGATCCAAAGAGTGCTAACAAAGTGTGCAAGCTCCAGTGATCCATTTATGGACTGGTGCAAGCCTCTCGGAGTTGGAATAAACGTTTTGATAGTGTGATCAAAGCATATGGTTTTATACAAACTTTTGGAGAAGCCTGTATTTACATGAAAGTGAGTGGGAGCTCTGTAGCATTTCTAATACTATATGTGGATGACTGATAACCCACAAGTATAGGGGATCGCAACAGTTTTCGATAAGTAAGAGTGTCGAACCCAACGAGTGTCAAAACCGGCGGATCTCGGGTAGTGGGTCCCGAACTGTGCGTCTAGGCCGGATGGTAACAGGAGGCAGGGAACACGATGTTTTACCCAGGTTCGGGCCCTCTTGCTGGAGGTAAAACCCTACGTCCTGCTTGGTTAATATTGATGATATGGGTAGTACAAGAGTAGATCTACCACGAGATCAAGGAGGTTAAACCCTAAAAGCTAGCCTATGGTATGATTGTTGTTGTGTATGTTGTCGACTAGCCCGGCCCTGGTTTATATAATGTATTAGAGGCCTAGGTTAACAAGAGTCCTAGCCGAATACGCCGGTGGGGAGAAGTCCTTGTCTTGATCGCCAAGTCTTTGTGGAATCTTCCTTGTATCCGGCAGCTATCCGAACTGGCCCATGAGTATACGGCCATGGGGGGCCTCGGCCCAATCTAATAGATCGGGAGATGACGTGGTGAGTACCCCCTAGTCCAGGACACCGTCAGTAGCCCCCTAAACCGGTCTTCAAGTTAGGGACGCTCCTCGATTCTTCCAAACTGTTCTTCATCTTCGGTCGTCGGTCTTGAAAACTGGTTCAACAAATCTTCTTTATCTTCGATCTTGAGGATCGCCGAAATGCATTCGACGAGTTTACACGTCGGGTATCTGAGGAGCCCCTTTAAGTTTCCGGCCTTTACCAATGCCTTGTAATTTTTATGCCACACCTCGGGTTTGAAGTTGTTCCCGGGCGGCAGCGTCCGAGCTCCAACGCCGGACTGTATTCGAGGTATCTTTTGTAACCGAGCACCAATGCCGGACCGCTTCCCAGCTCTAACGCCGGAATGTATTCGAGCTCCAATGCCGGACTATGTATCCGAGCTCCAACGCCGGACTGTATATCCGAGGTGTCGTAAATCACCTTGGTTCAAAGAAGTTTGAAGGAGTTTAGTCGAGCTTAATACCGGAAATGCCCTCTATGGAGCCAGCCACTAGCGCCCGAGCTTTATGCCGGGCTGCTTCCGAGGTGGTGCACCACCCCGAATGTGGGCCGATTTTTGTGAATATTTTTTATTGGTGCAATTTATTCTCTGCCGAGATATATAGTCAGTAGCCCTCAAGGTTTGTATCGGTCTAAAACCCGAGATGCAGCTGAAGGATGACATAAGACCGCTGATCCCAGTAGCCGCTGAGACTCAGTTTGATTTGCAAAATCGGCCTGAGGATCAAGTCCAAGCTCGGCAAAATACTTCGGGACACTAAAAGCGGCGTGCTCAGTCCTCGAGACTCAGGTTGGGTGCGGCCGACCAACCTGAGGATCAAAATCTCCTCGGAAACTATATTGCACATAAAATTTTCTGCATTGGACAAGCAATGCAGTAGCCCCCGAGACACTGGTCGGGTGGTAACACTAGATCAGGGGATCAATGTGCCCCTTTAATATTTGTAAATAATAAGCCCGAAGCCCAATAGCCCCCGAGCCTTAATGCGGGCACGGGTGGCCGAATTAAGGATCAATATCCATAGTAAAATCACAAATTATGTGTAATGACTCTATGTATCCAGGTACTTTACGTCATTAATGCTCGGATCCGCGTTGTACAAAACTTTGTTGACCGATCGACCATCGGCTTCCACCTCCTCGGCCAGTAGCCGAGGAGTGTTTGTCCTACTTTATAAAGCCTTTATGAGGGCAAAGATTTACAACAAACAAGGCAATCTGGCCATACGGTTTAATAAACAAAGGTACGCAGAGAGTTATATTACTGTTTAACAGAAGAAATGTCTTCCAAAGAAAATAGTCCCGCTATCGGTTCCTTTCTTTGGGTTGTCATGCTAAGCATGATCATTAAACCTCAGCTCTAATGTAAGAGCAAAATATTGAGGATTTAGTTTGGGAAGCCAGTTAATAGCCCCCGGTAGTGTTCGGCGACAGTCGGGGTCAAGCCGTAAACACTTCGGCCAATGTTATGAATGGCCCATCATTTAACATAGTCATCGGATCGCTGACCAGTTTACACTTATTGTGAAAGTCAGTTTTCGGCTTTCTCCACTGAGGTGCTTAACCATGTGAGCTGGAAGCACAATCGCAGTGGTTCTCCCTTTGCACGCCTAGCCGAACAAAACGGAACGTAGGAAGCAAGTGCAGGAGCCGGGCAACCCAACTATTGACCGAAGGTGCAATTCGAAACCAATGCATATATAGCAATATCTGAGAATGTTTTTGCCGAATCCCTAAAGGTGTCCGGCGTTGCACTGCGAGACTAATGCTAGACAAGCACAAATAGTTTAAAAGTGCCAAAAAGCTTGGAAAACCAAGAAACGTCAGTAAAAACATGACGTCTGAACAATATCAAGTGTTTGGTGCCAACCGAAAGTTGGTCTTAGAAAAAAGAAGTGCTTCTGTTGTGCTTTAACATGATACATCCTATCTCAAGACTTCGAGCGGGTCAGCCTACGGCTTCAACCTCCTATCCCGAGGGCGGAGTACTTCTCATCAGGCCAGTTTAGCAAACTAAACTCTAGCAACTTTGAGAGAGAAATTAGGCTCCCCGGCTAGTGACCGCACACTCGTGTCAAAAAAAGGAGTGATAAATAATAATAGTAAAACTTTGCAATGACTAAAAAGAAGAACACTTATTATAAAACGGCTCAAATAAACTTAAGAGCCCCCAAGTGACTTGGGTAGAAGAATGATTGCATGTACCGAAGTACTTATATCATATCTATGTTCAACCGAACTTTAAACGCGTCTTAACCGACCGTCAGCTTCTCCCTATTCAGTCCAGGACCGAAAAGTGTTATGTACTCCATCGGTCGAGAATATCGATGGTGTTTCCAATAACCAGGCAATCAGGCCCTAAGGCTGTAACAGACAAAGCGCGCTCAGGGAACTTATGCTATATTACCGTGAAGTGTAAGAAGCATCTTCGAAGGAAATAGTACCCCCACCGATACCTTTCTTCGGTGCTCATTGTTATTATGAGACTTGTGCAATAGATTTTTTGTACTCATGAGTTCCGTTGTGTGCCGACCATCATTGAAAACTATAAGAGCGCTAGCTTTCGGCTTCACCCAGTCTGAGGTCCGACTCGGGCGACCCGATCGTGACAATCGTAGAGGTGCTCCCTTTACTCCCTAGCCGAACAATCGGGAACGTAGGGGTAAACACAGGAGCGAGGCAACCCAGCTTGCAAATCGCTTAAGTCAATATGGTGCATATTGTGGCGTAATACACGAACAAGGAATGAAGCTGTACAAGTATAATCATATGCAAGAGGAAAAGCTTCATGATGGAAGCCCCCAAATGAATTAGGTATTTGAATTTATGCGTCACAAACAAAGTTTGGACAAGGAAATTTTTACAAGCAACTTCTTCCAAAAAAGTATAATGCTTGGTCGAACCAAACACAAGTTAGAAATTAAAGCTTTGAGCATGAAAGCGACTTAGCTGGTTAATGTGTTCGGTATTGATGACGCGGTGCGAGCTTGATGCGGGGCGAGGTTCCATCCCCCAAGCCGGTCCCGAGGTGGCAGAGCGGAGAGCTCGACACGCCGAAGTGGTGACATAGCACGGTCAATGCAGACCGACAGAGTGACGCCGAAGTCCCCGGATCATTTTCCTGTGCACAAAAAATAGTGCAAACCAGAGATAATAGTAATAATGATAAAAAAACGTTGCATAATAAATAATTTATGCAAAGTGAGTAATAAAAGAAATATGGCCTGGCGCCGAAGTCAATGCCGATGCAGGGCGTCGGTGTGATGTAGTAAAGGCGTGGCAAAGCCTGAATTCACAGGTCGGTCCGAGCTCCGGATGCGGCGTTCGCCGGACTATGTACGGAAATTGATCGAACCACCACGCGACCGTCGTTAATGCGGTCACCATTTGATAGACCTGTGTACATATTATGGACAAACCAGAGTAATAATTCCTTGGAAAAAATCAACCCAAACAAGCAAAAAACACTGGGATTAATAGCACCTGGTTTATTTGTTGTAGCAATCCGAAGGAAGGTGATTTCCAAAATTGGGACTCGCTCCGCACACCCATTGCCTGATGGGCGATAAAACGACGACATGGCAACGCTGGTAAAGGTTGACTCGCCGAGGCAAAGCCCTCGGCCCAGCCAACATGATGGAGATGGTCGGCTAGTGATGCCGAAGTGTCCAGAGTAGGTTGATGAAGAGATGGCGAAGCCCCCGGTCCAGCCGAGATGTCGAAGCCTCGACGTCAGCCGATGAGTCGAAGTAGGTCGGCGTGATGGACACCAGCTTGAAGAAGCAATAGTGCGGCCCTGTCGATGCAGGTCGTGACGTGGTCGATGTCGGCTTGATGAAGCGACCATGCGGCGATGCCGGTATGCCCGCTCCATGTAATCCATGGGGCGGCGATGTTGATGATGATTTATCCTTCGCGATGCCAGACTCTTTTTCGGCTTGCCGAGATGATGATCCGAAGAAGTTGAGCTCGGCTAAAGTGACGACGTGTCTAGCGTAGGTCGGCAGCCGTGGAGTAATATTGCCGGACTGGTTTGACACCAGCATGATGTTGAAGATCATGTTCAAAAGATCTTAAAGTTAGTGGGATGTGTTCGGGAACAAAATACAATACCCCATACAAAACTTCCTTCAAAAGGGATGTCTGAAATCCCGTTCATAAAAAAGATGAACTCGGGTCGGATTCGTTTTCGCGCAGAAAACAGATCCGAAAAATGATGCACTAATCGGAAGGTTCCCGGAGTTTGGACGGTCGGATCGAGCTGAAATTTTGTGAGGTGGTAGATAAAGGAATTCCGCAGCCGATCAGCGGTTGGATTTTCCAAAGGACGTCCGAGCTAGAAGCTGGACACCACGCCCTAAACTCATCCAGATTCCCGTCCAGATTTGACAGGGCTCCGGTATATCATGGATTGCCAGAGATTCCTTCATCGGAACTCGACGAAATTTTCCAGGGTTGTCGTAGACTCAACTCCTCACAATTCCACCAAAGCGATCATTAAAAAGACACTTGAGGAGGCGATGGCGGCGGACACAAGTTTGCTGTCTAGAAAAAACAGCACGGTCGCTTGAGGGCAATGTTGACGTTGAGCCCCCGAGCTCCATGGATGAATCCTCCGTGATCTTGATAGAGATCGGAGTTGATGTTTGATGAAGGCCCTTGTCCGAACATGGTGATCCGAACACGGGGCGCAATTCTTGGTTGAACCAAGGTGACCAGTCGAACTGGTGACGAAGACGCCGAAGTCGTAGTTGATCTGCAGGCGAGCCATCGATCCTTTTGTCGATCACACAACGGAACTCTCAATGAGAGCACCAATGTCGGTGTCAAAACCGGCGGATCTCGGGTAGTGGGTCCCGAACTGTGCGTCTAGGCCGGATGGTAACAGGAGGCAGGGAACACGATGTTTTACCCAGGTTCGGGCCCTCTTGATGGAGGTAAAACTCTACGTCCTGCTTGATTAATATTGATGATATGGGTAGTACAAGAGTAGATCTACCATGAGATCAAGGAGGCTAAACCCTAAAAGCTAGCCTATGGTATGATTGTTGTTGTGTATGTTGTCGACTAGCCTGGCCCTAGTTTATATAATGTACCAGAGGCCTAGGTTAACAAGAGTCCTAGCCGAATACGCCGATGGGGAGAAGTCCTTGTCTTGATCGCCAAGTCTTTGTGGAATCTTCCTTGTATGCGGCAGCTGTCCGAACTGGCCCATGAGTATACGGCCATGGGGGGCCTCGGCCCAATCTAATAGATCGGGAGACGACGTGGTGAGAACCCCCTAGTCCAGGACACCGTCACCTGTATTTACATGAAAGTGAGTGGGAGCTCTGTAGCATTTCTAATATTATATGTGGATGACTGATAACCCACAAGTATAGGGGATCGCAATAGTTTTCGATAAGTAAGAGTGTCGAACCCAACGAGGAGCTAAAGGTAGAACAAATATTCCCTCAAGTTCTATCAACCACCGATACAACTCTACGCACGATTGTCGTTTGCTTTACCTAGAACAAGTATGAAACTAGAAGTACTTTGTAGGTGTCGTTGGATAGGTTTGCAAGATAATAAAGATTGCGTAAATAAAAAGTAGGGGCTATTTAGGTAAAGACACAACTAAGTTAGTTTTAGTAAAGATCTTTTTGTTACGAGAAAGTTATATGTCCCTAGGCAATCGATAACTAGACCGGTAATCTTTATTGCAATTTTATATGAGGGAGAGGCATAAGCTAACATACTTTCTCTACTTTGATCATATGCACTTATGATTGGAACTCTAGCAAGCATCCGCAACTACTAAAGATCATTAAGGTAAAACCCAACCGTAGCATTAAAGCATCAAGTCCTCTTTATCCCATACGCAACAACCCCCTTACTCGGGTTTGTGTTTCAGTCACTCACGCAACCCACTATAAGCGAATCATGACCGTATTGCAACACCCTACAGCAGGGATCCCTCACGCTTGCGTGATACGGAGAGCATCATAGGACAGCACCAATAATAGAACATGCAACTCAAACCAATCTTGATCATCAAATAGCCCATAGGACAAAACAGATCTACTCAAACATCATAGGATAGCCATACATCATTGGAAAATAATATATAGCGTTGAGCACCATGTTTAAGTAGAGATTAAATCGGGTAAAATAGAGGTTACACCGCTGCATAGAGGGGGGAAGAGTTGGTGATGATGGCGGTGAAGTTGTGGTGAAGATTGCGGTGATGATGATGGCCACGGCAGCGTTCCAGTGCCACCGGAAGAGAAGGGGAGAGGGGGGCCCCTTCGTCTTCTTCTTCCTTGACCTCCTCCCTAGATGGGAGAAGGGTTTATCCTCTAGTCCTTGGCCTCCATGGCGTGGGAGGGGCGAGAGCCCATCCGAGATTGGATTTGTCTCTCTGTCTCTCTCTGTTTCTGCGTTCCCAGATTCTTCCTTTTCACCGTTTCTTATATTCCCGGAGATCCGTAACTCCGATTGGGCTGAAATTTTAGCACGATCTCTATTTGGATATTAGCTTTCTTGTGGCAAAAGAAAGGCATCAACCGCCATACGGGGTGGCCACGAGGGTCAGGGGCGCGCCTGCCCCCCTGGGGCGCGCCCCCTGCCTCGTGGCCCTCTCGGGCGTCCTCTCGCGTGGATTTTTCTTCCCAAAAATCATATATATTCCAAAAAAATCTCCGTCAGTTTTTATCCCGTTTGGACTCCGTTTGATATGGATATTCTATGAAACAAAAAACATGCAACAAACAGGAACTGGCACTAGGCACTGGATCAATATGTTAGTCCCAAAAATAGTATAATAAGTTGCCAAAATTATATGAAAGTTGTAGAATATTGGCATGGAACAATAAAAAATTATAGATACGACAGAGACGTATCAGCATCCCCAAGCTTAATTCCTGCTCGTCCTCGAGTAGGTAAATGATAAAAAATATAATTTTTGATGTGGAATGCTACCTAGCATAATCTTGATCATGTATCTAATCATGGCATGAATATTAAGATACGAGTGATTCAAAGCAATATTCTATCATTTGACATAAAAACAATAATACTTCAAGCCTACTAATAAAGCAATCATGTCTTTTCAAAATAACATGGCCAAAGAAAGTTATCCCTACAAAATCATATAGTCTGGCTATGCTCCAAATTTACCGCATAAAATATTCACATCATGCACAACCCTGATGACAAGCCAAACAATTGTTTCATACTTTTGACGTTCTCAGACCTTTTCAACTTTCACGCAATACATGAGCGTGAGCCATGGATATAGCACTATGGGTGGAATAGAATGGTGGTTGTGGAGAAGACAAAAAGGAGAAGATAGTCTCACATCAACTAGGCCTATCAACGGGCTATGGAGATGCCCATCAATAGATATCAATGTGAGTGAGTAGGGATTGCCATGCAACGGATGCACTAGAGCTATAAGTGTATGAAGCTCCAACTGAAACTAAGTGGGTGTGCATCCAACTTGCTTGCTCATGAAGACCTCGGGCATTTGAGGAAGCCCATCATCAGAATATACAAGCCAAGTTCTATAATGAAAATTCCCACTAGTATATGAAAGTGATAACTCAAGAGACTCTCTATATGAAGAACATGGTGCTACTTTGAAGCACAAGTGTGGTAAAAGGATAGTAACATTGCCCCTTCTCTCTTTTTCTCTCTCTTGTTTTGTTTTTTTATTTTTTTTATTTTTTTATTTTTTTGGTGGGCTTCTTTGGCCTCTTTTTTTATTTGGGCTTATTTGGCCTCTTTTATTTTTTTGTGAAGTCCGGAGTCTCATCCTGACTTATGGGGGAATCATAGTCTCCATGATCCTTTCCTCACTGGGGCAATGCTCTAATAATGATGATCATCACACTTTTATTTACTTATAACTCAATATTACAACTCAATGTCTAGAACAAAGTATGACTCTATATGGATGCCTCCGGCGGTGTACCGGGATGTGCAATGATCTAGCATACCAAAGATATCAAAAATGGACAAGCCATAAAAATATCATGCTAGCTATCTTACGATCATGCAAAGCAATATGACAATGAATGCTCAAGTCATGTATATGATGATGATGGAAGTTGCATGGCAATATATCTCGGAATGGCTATGGAAATGCCATAATAGGTAGGTATGGTGGCTGTTTTGAGGAAGGTATATGGTGGGTTTGTGGTACCGGCGAAAGTTGTGCGATACTAGAGAGGCTAGCAATGGTGGAAGGGTGAGAGTGCGTATAATCCATGGACTCAACATTAGTCATAAAGAACTCACATACTTATTGCAAAAATCTATTAGCTATCGAAACAAAGTACTACGCGCATGCTCCTAGGGGGATAGATTGGTAGGAAAATACCATCGCTCGTCCCCGACCGCCACTCATAAGGAAGACAATCAATAAATAAATCATGCTTCGACTTCGTTACATAACGGTTCACCATACATGCATGCTACGGGAATCACAAACCTCAACACAAGTATTTCTACAATCCACAACTACCCACTAGCATGACTCTAATATCACCATCTTTATATCGCAAAACTATTGCAAGGAATCAAACATATCATATTCAGTGATCTACAAGTTTTATGCAGGATTTTATGACTAACCATGTGAATGACCAGTTCTTGTCATCTCTCTAAATAGATATAAGTGAAGGAAGAGAGTTTAATTCTTCCTACAAAAGATATGCCCACGCTCTAACAAATATAAGTGAAGCAAAAGAGCATTCTACAAATGGTGGTTTCCTATGTAAAGAGAAACAGGCAATCCAAACTTCAAATGATATAAGTGAAGCACATGAAGCATTCTATAAAGCCATACTCAAAAGATATAAGTGAAGTGCAAAGAGCATTCTATAAATAAACCAAGGACTATCTCATACCAGCATGGTGCATAAAAGAAAAATGAAAACTAATACAAAAAAGACGCTCCAAGATTGCACATATCGCATGAACGAAAGGAATCCGAAAACATACCGATACTTGTTGAAGAAAGAGGGGATGCCTTCCAGGGCATCCCCAAGCTTAGATGCTTGAGTCTCCTTGAATATTTACTTGGGGTGCCTCGGGCATCCCCAAGCTTGAGCTCTTGCCTCTCTTCCTTCTTCTCACATCGAGACCTTCTCGATCATCGAACACTTCATCCACACAAAACTTCAACAAAAAACTCGGTAAGATCCGTTAGTATAATAAAGCAAATCACTACTCTAAGTACTGTTTCAAACCAATTCATATTTTGTTTTTGCATTGTGTCTACTATAATATAACCTTTTCATGGCTTAATCCACTAATATAAATTGATAGTTTCATCAAAACAAGCAAACTATGCATCAAAAACAGAATCTGTCTAAAACAGAACAGTCTGTAATAATATGAACATTAACCATACTTCTGATACTTGAAACATTCTGCAAAAATTAGGAAAAATAAAAAAATTGTATAGAATGACAGTGCAAAAAGAATCAGAACCATTTGACGTTCCAGCTAAAAATGTAAAATCGCGCACTACAGCCAAAGTTTCTGTCCTGCACCGTACAAACCATCAAGCAAATGTAAACATCCTAAAGGCAAACCTTGGCACATTATTTTTATAATACAATGGAATTGTACAAGGGGATAATTATTTTTGTTGAAAAGTTTTTGTAATCAAGATTCACAAAGTTTCCGTGAGCATGAACAAAGTTCAAGGAGCTCTCCCACTTCAACAATGCTTGTCTTTCTCACTTTCACTTTCCTTTTTGAAAAAGTTTTGGGTTCCTCTCTTTATTTTTATTGTTCTTAAACTATATAAAAGCACTCAACAGAAATAAATGACTCTCCAAAACTTCCGGGTTGTCTCCCTGGCAGCGCTTTCTTTAAAGCCATTAAGCTAGGCATATAGTGCTCAAGTAGTGAATCCACCCGGATCCCAAGGTATATCAAAGCCAATTTTAATTAACAATGATTTATAATTTAGTAGTGAGGACAAAGTAACATATAGCATGCAACAACGAAGTCTAACTCTCTTCCTATGCATCGGCATGTCATAAAAGAACAATTCATGCACACAAAGTAAAGGCCAATGCATAGTATAAACATTTTCTTGCAATTTTATCACGTGGGAAACATAGAGAGGTGGAGATATAGTTCCTCTCTCATAATAATTGCAAGTAGGAGCAGCAAGCACATGCATATTATATCTATCAAAATCATCATGTGTAATAGTAAAATGCAACCCATCAATGTAATCCTTAATAAGTGCAAACTTCTCCGAAATAGTATAGTCGGGAGAATTCAAAAAGATAATAGGGCTATCATGCATGGGTGCAATAGCAACAATTTCATGTTTAACATAAGGAACTATAGCAAGTTCATCTCCATAAGCGTAATTCATATTGGCATCTTGGCCACAAGCATAGCAAGCATCATCAATAAGGGATATTTCAAAAGAATCAATGAGATCATAGCAATTATCATAGCACTCATCCTTCGGTAAGCACGAAGGGAAATTAAACAATGTATGAGTTGAAGAGTTACTCTCATTAGAAGGTGGGCACGGGTGATCAATCCGCTCTTCCTCCTTTTATTCTTCACTCTCCTCCTCATCTTTTTCATCCAATGAGCTCACAGTTTCATCAACTTCTTCTTCCATAGATTCCTGCAAAATATTATTCTCTTCTTGGACAACGGAGACTTTCTCAATAAGTGCATTAATATTGGAATTATATTCATAATTCTCATAGCAATATTTAAGGATAGCTAAATTTTCAGGTCTATAAACCGAATCATCAAAATCTTCAAATTCTTTAAACATAGATTCAATTTCATAAGCACCCATAAAAGCAACAAATTCTTCTATTTGTTCCACATCATAGTAATCATATATACCATTAGCATAAGAAGCTAAGGTTTTATTATCATTAAATTCACATGAAAAGGGAAGGTGTGGAGCCTTCACCCTAGAGCAACAAGTATAATCATATCTCAAGCACAGTTGCCTAGCATACCAGTTCAATATATGAATTTGATCCCATAATAGTTTCCCTTTTGTGTCAAGCGGTAATCCCTAAAGTATTCACGTTGATCCAACGTTACTCCCATTACATAATTGAATGGGGTATTCTCAGGATTATTAAAGCAGTACATAATATCTTTCACATAACCAGCATTGAGGGTTTTAGGAGGTTCCCCATCTCCATGAGCAGAAAGTACACCTAATTTTTTTGGTATTTCGTGTTCCATATACATAACTAAGGATAAAGAACAACTAAGAACAGCAAATAAAAATTACTTAGTGATAAAGCAAACAAGCACACACGAGAATCTTCACCCCATGCTATTGCTCCACGGCAACGGTGTGATGCCCCGAGACCGTTGTGCCAGGTGTCTTCCAGTTATTCGCCGTGTTGCCATGTCATTCGCTTGCGTGCTGCTTCTTGCCATGTCGTCATGTGCATTGCATCATCATGTTCTCAAAACTTGCATCCGTCCCGGTCTCCTCATTCCTTCCGTTGTCCGTTCTGAGCCAAGCCACACTTGCACGCGCCCGCGACATGTCCGAAATAGTATTTTATAAGTGGCCGGAAAATGTTCTCGGATTGGGTTGAAAGTTGGCGTGTGGTCTTATTATAGAGTAGATAGACCGCCTGTCAAGTTTCATCACATTCGGAGTTCGTTTGTTGCCCCAACGGATATCTATAGCGGCGCTATAGCCGGTCTATCGTCGGACGTTTTCGGTCTCCGAAAACTATTGCCGGGCTTTCCCCCTTTTTCCTTCCTAGACCATCTACACAGTCCACTACCAACCGCCAGGCCCCGAAACCCTCTCTGCACAGTGCATCGAACCCCTCACGTGCGCGTCCGAAACTGTCCCGGACCCGACCCGGGCATTCGTCACCTTTGGATCCGGATCATCCCCAAACGTCTCCGTTTTCTTATTTGGTCTCCCTAGCCTGTTTATCCGAGACCGTCCGATTAAGATCGGAGGGTCCAGACGCCCCTAAACTTAGCCTTTTGCTATATATAGATCAACTCTAGCCTAACCCTAAAAATCCTCCCCCTTGTCCCATCGCGCCGTCGCCACCCACTCACCCTCTCCCTTGGGATCCTCCCAAATCCCCTCCTCCCTCGATTTGCGCCGCCGTCCAACCGCTTCCTCCTACCAGCGCATGCCTCCTGGTCCCTCCTCCACTATCCATTGCCCGAGCCAACCAGAGATGTAGCACCGCCACCTTGACCCCCAGGTCCGGCCATCGCCGGCAGTAACGACCTACAGATGAGCGCCGCCCCTCCTCTATCTCTTCCCTTTCTCTCCCCTCCATCCCTTCCTCCCTCTCGTGCTCATGTCTCTCTCTCCTTGCTCGCTGGACAGGGAGACCCCCATGGCCGCTGAAAGAAGCTCTGCCTCCATGGATCCTCGCCGTCGCCGGTGCCTCGTCCTGGCTCCTAGTGCCATCCCACGCCCGGGCCCGTCTTCGCTGCCTCCTTCGTCGCATCGCCAGCCTCGCTCGCGCCCGGGTCCAGGAGCCGCACGTCAAGTTCGCTGCCGCGCCCCTCCTTTTTTTCCCTCCTGTTGGGCCAGCCTGATGTGTTTCGGCCCATAGATGTTTTTTTTCGTTCTGCGAATTTATCATTTTTCCAGTGCATGCATATTTACAGCAAATGCCATCATATTAAAATGCTCATAACTAAATGTCCATGCATCCAAATAAAACATGTTATATATGTAAAATGACTAGAATTTCACCTAGTTTCATAATATGCCACTTTCATCCATGTTTGAAATGTTAAAAATGTTGTTTTCTTTAATTTGCTTAAATGCCATGTTAAAATGCTTTAATTCATAACTTAATAACCGTAACTCCAAATTTAATAAACTTTATATGTAAATGGGGTAGAAAATGCCTAGTTTAACATGATTGCATTGCTTTTCATGTTTAACAACTCTAAAATTGTGTTTAGGGCAGAACAGTACCAAAACCTAAAATATGCACATGAGGAGTTTCTGGACTTGTTGTTTGTTGTTCCAACCTCTTTTAAACTTGGCTAGATAGGTAGTTTTTATTTGCTTTACCCTCTTGCCGTGTTTAACAACATTTAATATTGTTGGGTACATAAACAAGATCGAACTAAATAAGTCATGTGGTGTTTCATCAAGATGCAACGGAGTTGCATATTGAGCTCCACTTAATTTGTAGGGTTGTTTGTGCACTTTGCCATGCCATGCCTCATTAAACCGGACATGCATCATACTTGTTTGCGCATCGTGCCATGCTTATGTATGTTTGTTTACTATGTTGTTTGCTTTCTTTCCGGTGTACTTCTTCTCGGTAATCCGGTAACGTTGCGTTTGTGAGGATCCGTTGGCTATGTCCATTTGTCTTCTTCATGGACTCGTTCTTCTTCCTTGCAAGATCTCAGGCAAGATGACCATACCCTCGAAATCACTTCTATCTTTGCTTGCTAGATGCTCGCTCTTTTGCTATGCCTATGCTGCGATACCTACCACTTGCTTATCATGCCTCCCATATTGTTAAGCCAAGCCTCTAACCCACCTTGTCCTAGCAAACCGTTGTTTGGCTACGTTACTGCTTTGCTCAACCCCTCTTATAGCGTTGTTAGTTGCAGGTGAAGATTGGAGTTTGTTCCTTGTTGGAACATGGATATTTTTGTTGGGATATCACAATATCTCTTATTATATTAATGCATCTATATACTTGGTAAAGGGTGGAAGGCTCGGCCTTATGCCTGGTGTTTTGTTCCACTCTTGCCGCCCTAGTTTCCATCATATCGGTATTATGTCCCTGGATTTTGCATTCCTTACACAGTTGGGTTATAATGGGAACCCCTTGATAGTTCGCCTTGAATAAAACTCCTCCAGCAAGGCCCAACGTTGGTTTTACCATTCGCCACCTAGCCTCTTTTTCCCTTGGGCCGGCCAGCCCAAGGGTCATCTTTATTTTAACCTCCCCCCCCGGGGCCAGTGCTTCTCTAAGTGTTGGTCCAACCCAGAGCACCGTGCGGGGCCGTCCCTTGGTAACTTGGGTTACGTTGGCTCCCGTACGCTTACCTTATCCGGTGTGCCCTGAGAACGAGATATGTGCAGCTCCTATCGGGATTTGTCGGCACAGCGGGTGGTCTTGCTGGACTTGTTTTACCATTGTCGAGGATGTCTTGTAACCGGGATGCCGAGCCTGATTGGATTGTCTTGGGAGAAGGAATATCCTTCATTGACCGTGAGAGCTTGTGATGGGCTAAGTTGGGACACCCCTGCAGGGTTTTGAACTTTCGAAAGCCGTGCCCGTGGTTATGGGCAGATGGGAATTTGTTAATGTCCAGTTGTAGAAAACCTGAAGTTGATCTTGATTAAAACGCACCAACCACATGTGTAACCGTGATGGTCTCTTCTCGGCGGAGTCCGGGAAGTGAACACGGTGTTGGAGTAATGCTTGACATAGGTTGTTCTAGGATCACTTCTTGATCATAGTTCTTGACCGTGCCTTTGCCTTCTCTTCTGGCTCTCTTTTGCGTATATGTTAGCCACCAAATATGCTAGTCGCTTGCTGCAGCTCCACCTCATACCTCCTTACCCATAAGCTTAAATAGTCTTGATCGCGAGGGTGTGAGATTGTTGAGTCCTCGTGACTCACAACTACTTCCAAAACCAGCTTGCAGGTGCCGACGAGACCGTGCAGGTGACGCAATCGAGCTCAAGGAGGAGCTTGTTGAAGACCGTGTTCGTTATGTTGTTTCGTTTCCAGTTGATCAGTAGTGGAGCCCAGTTAGGACGATCAGGGATCTGTGTAGCATTTGGGGTAGTCTTATTTTATTCTGGTTCCGTAGACGGACCTTGATTGTATCTGGATGTTGTAATGGTATATTCATGTATTGTGTGAAGTGTCAATTGTAAGCCAACTATGTATCTCTTTCCCTTATGAATTACATGGGTTGTGTGAAGATTACCTCACTTGCGACATTGCTTTCAATGCGGTTATGCCTCTAAGTCGTGCTTCGACACGTGGGAGATATAGCCGCATCGAGGGCATTACAAACGGCGCCAGAAAAAGGTCTTGATAACCCACAAGTATAGGGGATCGCAACAACTTTCGGTAAGTAAGAGTGTCGAACCCAACGAGGAGCTAAAGGTAGAACAAATATTCCCTCAAGTTCTATCGACCACCGATACAACTCTACGCACGCTTGACGTTCGCTTTACCTAGAACAAGTATGAAACTAGAAGTACTTTGTAGGTGTTGTTGGGTAGGTTTGCAAGATAATAAAGATTGTGTAAATAAAAAGTAGGGGCTGTTTAGGTAAAGACACAACTAAGTTAGTTTTACTAAAGATCTTTTTGTTACGAGAAAGTTATTTGTCCCTAGGCAATCGATAACTAGACTGGTAATCATTATTGCAATTTTATATGAGGGAGAGGCATAAGCTAACATACTTTCTCTACTTGGATCATATGCACTTATGATTGGAACTCTAGCAAGCATCCGCAACTACTAAAGATCGTTAAGGTAAAACCCAACCATAGCATTAAAGCATCAAGTCCTCTTTATCCCATACGCAACAACCCCCTTACTCGGGTTTGTGTTTCAGTCACTCATGCAACCCACTATAAGCGAATTATGAACGTATTGCAACACCCTACAGCGGGGATCCCTCGCGCTTGCGCGACACGGAGAGCACCATAGGACAGCACCAATAATAAAATATGCAACTCAAACCAATCTTGATCATCAAATAGCCCATAGGACAAAACGGATCTACTCAAACATCGTAGGATAGCCATACATCATTGGGAAATAATATATAGCATTGAGCACCTTGTTTAAGTAGAGATTTTAGCGGGTAAAAGAGAGGTTACACCGCTGCATAGAGGAGGGAAGAGTTAGTGATGATGGCGGTGAAGTTGTTGGTGAAGATTGTGGTGATGATGATGGCCACGGCAGCGTTCCGGCGCCACCGAAAGAGAAGGGGAGAGGGGGCCCCTTCGTCTTCTTCTTCCTTGACCTCCTCCCTAGATGGGAGAAGGGTTTACCCTCTGGTGCTTGGCCTCCATGGCATGGGAGGGGTGAGAGCCCCTCCGAGATTGGATCTGTCTCTCTATCTCTCTCTGTTTTTGCATTCCCGGTTTCTTCCCTTTCACCATTTCTTATATTCCCGGAGATTCGTTACTCCGATTGGGCTGAAATTTTAACACGATCTCTATCCGGATATTAGCTTACTTGCGGCAAAAGAAGGGCATCAACCGCCTTACGGGGTGTCCACAAGGGTTAGGGGCGCGCCCCCCTGCCTCGTGGCCCCCTCGGGCGTCGTCTCGCGTGGATTTTCTTCCCAAAAATTATATATATATTCCAAAAAAATCTCCGTCAGTTTTTATCCCGTTTGGACTCCGTTTGATATGGATATTCTGGGAAACAAGAAACATGCAACAAACAGGAACTGGCACTGGGCACTGGATCAATATGTTAGTCCCAAAAATAGTATAAAAAATTGCCAAAAGTATATGAAAGTTGTAGAATATTGGCATGGAACAATCAAAAATTATAGACACGACGGAGATGTATCAATGACATATTGTTGATTGGAAATGATATAGAATTTCTGGATAGCATAAAAGGATACTTGAATAAGAGTTTTTCAATGAAAGACCTCGGTGAAGCTGCTTATATATTGGGCATCAAGATCTATAGAGATAGATCAAGATGCTTAATTGGACTTTCACAAAGCACATACCTTGATAAAGTTTTGAAGAAGTTCAAAATGGATCAAGCTAAGAAAGGGTTCTTGCCTGTGTTACAAGGTATGAAGTTGAGTAAGACTCAATGCCCGACCACTGCAGAAGATAGAGAGAAAATGAAAAGTGTTCCCTATGCTTTAGCCCTAGGCTCTATCAGGTATGCAATGTTGTGTACCAGACCTGATGTGTGCCTTGCTATTAGTTTAGCGAGGAGGTACCAAAGTAATCCAGGAGTGGATCACTGGACAATGGTCAAGAACATCCTGAAATACCTAAAAATGACTAAGGATGTGTTTCTCATTTATGGAGGTGAAAAAGAGCTCGTCGTAAATGGTTACGTCGATGCAAGCTTTGACACTGATCCGAACGATTCTAAATCGCAAACCGGATACGTGTTTATATTGAACGGTGGAGCTGTCAGTTGGAGCAGTTCTAAACAAAGCATCATGGCGGGATCTACGTGTGAAGCGGAGTACATAGCTGCTTCGGAAGCAGCAAATGAAGGAGTCTAGATGAAGGAGTTCATATTCGATCTAGGTGTCATATCTAGTGCATCGGGTCCAATGAAAATCTTTTGTGATAATACTGGTGCAATTGCCTTGGCAAATGAATCCAGATTTCACAGAAGAACCAAACACATCGAGAGACGCTTCAATTCCATCCGCGATCAAGTCCAGGTGGGAGACATAGAGATATGCAATGTACATGCAGATCTGAATGTTGCAGACCCGTTGACTAAGCCTCTCTCACAAGCAAAACATGATCAGCACCAAGGCTCCATGGGTGTTAGAATCATTACTGTGTAATCTAGATTATTGACTCTAGTGCAAGTGGGAGGCTAAAGGAAATATGCCCTAGAGGCAATAATAAAGTTATTATTTATTTCCTTATTTCATGATAAATGATTATTATTCATGCTAGAATTGTATTAACTGGAAACATAATACATGTGTGAATACATAGACAAACAGAGTGTCACTAGTATGCCTCTACTTGACTAGCTCGTTGATCAAAGATGGTTATGTTTCCTAACAATAGACATGATTTTTCATTTGATAAATGAGATCACATCATTAGGAGAATGATGTGGTTGACTTGACCCATTCTGTTAGCTTAGCACTTGATCATTTTAGTTTACTGCTATTGCTTTCTTCATGACTTATACATGTTCCTATGACTATGAGATTATGCAACTCCCGATTACCAGAGGAACACTTTGTGTGCTACCAAACGTCACAACGTAACTGGGTGATTATAAAGGTGCTCTGCAGGTGTCTCCGATGGTACTTGTTGAGTTGGCATAGATCGAGATGAGGATATGTCACTCCAATTGTCGAAGAGGTATCTCTAGGCCCTCTCGGTAATGCACATCACTATAAGCCTTGCAAGCAATGCAACTAATGAGTTAGTTGCGGGATGATGCATTACAGAACGAGTAAAGAGACTTGTCGGTAATGAGATAAAGCTAGGTATTGAGATACCGACGATCGAATCTCGGGCAAGTAACATACCGATGACAAAGGGAACAACGTATGTTGTTATGCGGTTTGACCGATAAAGATCTTCGTAGAATATGTAGGAACAAATATGAACATCCAGGTTCCGCTATTGGTTATTGATTGGAGACATGTCTCGGTCATGTCTACATAGTTCTCGAACCCGTAGGGTTCGCACGCTTAAAGTTCTGTGACGATCGATATTATGAGTTTATGTGATTTGATGTACCGAAGGAAGTTCAAGGATGTCAAATGATGATGTGAGTATTACACAAAATACAATTCAAAGGAGTAGTTGTAAATAACCCAGCTCTCCGGGTGAATGTGATTATGAGATCCTAATGTTGTAGTTAGTAAATTCATTTAACCCAAGTAGAAGAGAGATCAGAGTCCCAGAGTATAGACAAGGAGTAAAAGATCCTAATACCTCCCAATGGCGACGTGGGCCCTTAAGCCACACGACCATGTTAGCAAATCAGTTTTTCATAGACTAGACTCAACTTCGGCAAAGGAGTTGGAAAGGGGGTTCCTACAGGCAGTCGGCTCTGATACCAACTTGTGACACCCCCGATTCAATCGTGCACTAATCATACATACAAAGGTGTACGATCAAGATCAGGGACTCACGGGAAGATATCACAACACAACTCTAAACACAAAAGAAAGTCATACAAGCTCCATATTACAAGCCAGGGGCCTCGAGGGCTCGAATACATAGCTCGATACATAAGCGAGTGAGCGGAAGCAACAATATCTGAGTACAGACATAAGTTAAACAAGTTTTGCCTTAAGAAGGCTAGCACAAACATCAATGATCGAAGAGGCAAGGCCTCCTGCCTAGGACCTCCTAACTACTCTTGGTCGTCGGCGGGCTCCACGTAGTAGTAGGCACCCTCGGGGTGGTAGTAGTAGTCGACTGGGGTGGCATCTGGGTCCTAGGATCCACCATCTGGTTGCAACAACTGGAAAGAAGAAAGAAGGGGGGAAAGGGGTAGCAAAGCAACCGTGAGTACTCATCCAAAGTACTCGCAAGCATCAGATCTAAACTAAGTATGCAATGGTATCAAATGGAAGGGTTGTGTCTGTGGACCGAACTGCAGAATGCCAGAATAGGGGGAAAGGCCTAGCCTATCAAAGACTAGCATCTTCAAGAAGCTCCAAGCATCTTACATCATGTAGAAGAGTAAAGAATAGAAGTTTATAATTAACAAGCATGTTGTAGAATTAATGCCCAGAGATCCTTCCTCGATCCCTGCGAGAAAGCAATCCCGGAGCCACATATCCAACACATACCAAGTATCCATTTCTAGTTGTATAAGAACAGAATACAAGTCTGAACGTCCATTATCGTGGACACGGTATTCGAATATATATATCTTCCCTGCAGGGGTGCACCATGTTTTCCAACACGCTTGATTACTCTGGCCGGACACACTTTTCTGGGTCAATTCCCGGCCTCGGAAGATCAAGACGCCGTAGCCCTACCTAGGCTCAGCAGAGAGGTCCCCACCGGTCTACATCCTAACCACTCTAGCGTCTGGGCCCATCGCCCATTGCACTCCGGGTCATTGTGCGCAAGGGGATTCTAGCACCACCTCTGCCTGGATGGCGCGATCCGGCCCGGCCACAATGCTGAACTGGACGTCGGACAAAGCTTCGGCTGATAATGCAACATCGAGGCCCATAACTATTCTCCCATGGTGGTTAGTGCTTAAAGGCCAAAGGCCAACTCAGAACAAATACCCAAACCTGTTAGTGCGTTATTAAAAGAAGTGATGGCTGTCAGGACAAGTCCGGAGCTATCACCCCCTCCTGGGTGATACCGCTAAATAGCCAGCCGCCCCCGTAACTCCTCGGGTGCTCTCCGGGCCCGCCCGACTTTCACCAATGTCTCAAGTAAGTCAAGGTAACCGTGTGTTCAAACAACAAGGGGAAAACCCAAGGAATCACCCTCGGTGGATTCCACTCGATGTAATCATCAAGGCGAACGTATGAGGAACCACCCTCGAGGTTCACACTTGATGTGTTGCACTACAGAGCCGTATCGGGAATGGTGAAGGAGGAACCACCCTCGTTGACCATGACCGGATAGCTACACTACAGAGATCTCATCAGGAGTGATGTATCAGGTTCCACCCTCGGCACTCGATGGTAACTCTGCAGAGTCGAGCAACAATAGGGGCATGATGTGATGCGAGGTGTCAGGCTCTGGTCGTCGATCACGTTGATCGAGTCATCGATGATGAAGCGGGGGCAACAAGGACAAGGTGGGGGTCACTGAAGGATCACTAACCAACCTATGCTAAGCAGTTTAGGATAAGCAGGTAAGGTACAATAGCAGGTACAAAAGCAGGCTATGCATCGGAATAGGAGCAATCAATAACAGTAGCAAAATCTAATGCAAGCATGAGAGAATGGAATGGGCGATATCGGGATGATCAAAGGGGGCTTGCCTGGAAGCTCCGCTGAAAGGGAAGAAGGTTCGTTGTCGATGTAGTCGATCACAGGGGCATCCGCAGCGGTCTCAGAGTCTACCAAAGAGAAGAGGGGGAAGAAACAGTAAATATAAGGCAAACAGATGCAACACAGATGCTTGACGGGGGTAACACACAGGGCTTGGGGTGTTCTAACGCGTTGCTACACGATACTGGTGAAGGAGGAGAACATCCAGAAAGTTTTCCCGAAGTTAGGCATTTTTGGACAGATGGACTGGAGGGAAAAAAGGTGCATGTTCGCTATGCTAGGGGCATGTGACAGATGAACGGAGAGCATAGTCCAATTCGTCTCGTTGCTCTGAGCAACTTTCATGTATAAAATTTTTTCATCCGAGTTACAGATTAATTTCTACGAATTTTCCAAGATTTAGACAATATTCTGAAATTATTTTTAATTCGAAAATAATTGATAAAATGCTAGGGGCACCCAGCACAGGGTACACAAAAGTGCACCCGGTGGCTGATAGGTGGGCCAGGGGGTCCTAGTTGACCAGTCAACATGTGACTGGTCAACAGGGGGTGGGGTCCCCCTATCATGCACACATTTATCTAATTAATGATTAAATTAACTAATCTAGTTCATTAGTTTAATTAAGATTAATTGATTAAGTTAATTAAGCATTTAACTAATTAATTAATTGTTTTATTAATATTTTTAACATTTCTTTTTTATCCAAACAAGGGCGTGGGGCCCCCTTGGCAGTGGCCCATGAGGCCACCCGGGGCGGGCTAAATGGGCTGCGAGAGCGGGGCTGCCCGTCGGGGCGGACCCGAGCGACAGCCGCACCGGCGGAGCGCCGGCGGCGGTGGCAGGTGGTGACGCGAGGGGCCGGTGGCCGGG
>NC_041380.1:83722997-83731557 GCF_002162155.2 Triticum dicoccoides
GGGCTAGGAGGCGGTGGCGCGAGGGGTGTGCGGTGCAGCAGTGAGCGGGGCGCGACGAGCACGGGCGGCGCAAGCAGGAGGAGGCGGGCAGGCGCGGGCGGGCCACAAAGGTGCCCGCAGCAGAGCAGCGCGGCGGCGTAAGCGGCGAGCAGGGGCCGCGAGCGCGCGTGCACCGATGAGCAAACAACGCGATGCAGGTGGGCGAGGTTGTCGGCGATAGGTGAGCAGGGAGGCGCAGCGACGGCGGGCTCTGCTACGGTTTGAGCATGCGCGTGCAGCTGCGGCAGCAACTGTGCAGCAGGCGGGCAGCGCGGGGAGCGGCGGCGAAGCGAGCCATGGGCAGCAAAAACGCAAAAGGGAAACGGGCACTGCTCACATCGGTGACGGGGAGCTGCTCGGTGATGCTGGAGGGACTCGTGGTGGAGCGTATCGACGACGAGTGTGCGGTGTCCGTGGTGGAGGAAGACGTGTCGACGACGTCGATGTAGCAACGCCCAGCACCAGCTTGTGGTCGTAGTGGACGTAGGGGATGACGAGGCGACGGGAAGGCCAGGACCAACGGCGACGCGGCTCCGGGCGTCCACGGGCGGGCTCGAGCTCGAACTCAAGGGGTTGGAGGCGGAAGTGGGGAAGTTGGGATTAGGGTTTGTCAGTGGAGGGGCGCCGACCCTATTTGTAGGTGGGGGGTTCGCCGGCGGATGGCCGCCACGGTGTCGATCGGTGTCGTGGCAGGCATCGGTCATGCCCACGATCCCCCTGTGAATAGGGAGGGGGAGGCACGACGCTGGTGGGCTGGCTAGTGGCCAGTTGGCCAAAGGCCCAAAGGGGGAGGGGCTTTTCTTTTTGCTTTTATTTTGCTTTTAACTTTTTTGTTTTATTTATTTTATTTAAGTTTCACATTATTTTAGTTTAGTTAAAACACAAAAGTAGTTTCTAAATTAGTACTACCACTTATACCTCTGCCACAAAAAGTTTCACTCTTAAATAAAATAGTTTAACATTTTCAAAATTATAATAGGTATTTAATTAATTGTTTTAGCTACCATTTTAATTATTTTGGGACATTTAAACACTTTACAAAAGTGTGGTTTCTATATGATAAATATCCAAAGATTATTTTCCACACTTCGCACATTTTAGTTTCGACATTTGAAAAGTTTTATTTTTTAATAAAGTTTTAAATTTGAATTTGAACCGTTTTGAATCTAAACGAGATTAGCAACAGTAACAGTGGTGACGTGGTCTCATTAGCAGAGGATTAATGTAGCTTAATTATCCGGGCGTCACAGCGTCGCTCAGTCGCTGATGTCAAGAAGGCTTCGGCTGATACCACGACGTCGAGTGCCCATAATTGTTCCCGCGTAGTTGGTTAGTGCGTATAAGCCAGTGGCCAGACTCAGATCAAATACCAAGATCTCGTTAAGCGTGTTAATTGATGTAACTGCGAACGCCGATGATAACCCACAAGTATAGGGGATCGCAACGGTTTTCGAGGGTAAAGTATTCAACCCAAATTTATTGATTCGACACAAGGGGAGCCAAAGAATACTCTCAAATATTAGCAGCTGAGTTGTCAATTCAACCATACCTGGAAACTTAGTATCTGCAGCAAAGTATTTAGTAGCAAAGTAATATGATAGTAGTGGTAACGGTAGCAAAAGGTAATAGTAGTAAAAGTAATGTTTTTGGTATTTTGTAGTGATGATAGCAATAGCAACGAGAAAGTAAATAAGCGAAGAAACAATATATGGAAATCTCGTAGGCAATGGATCGGTGATAGAGAATTATGCCGGATGCGGTTCATCATGTAACAGTCATAACCTAGGGTGACACAGAACTAGCTCCAGTTCATTGATATAATGTAGGCATGTATTTCGAATATAGTCATACGTGCTTATGGAAAAGAACTTGTATGCCATCTTTTGTCCTACCCTCCCGTGGCAGCGGGGTCCTTACGGAAACTAAGGGATATTAAGGCATCCTTTTAATAGAGTACCGGAACAAAGTATTAACACATAGTGAATACATGAACTCCTCAAACTACGGTCATCACCGGTAAGTATCCCGATTATTGTCACTTCGGGGTTAACGGATCATAACACATAATAGGTGACTATAGACTTGCAAGATAGGATCAAGAACACTCATATATTGATGAAAACATAATAGGTTCAGATCTGAAATCATGGCACTCGGGCCCTAATGACAAGCATTAAGCATAGCAAAGTCATAGCAACATCAATCTCAAAACATAGTGGATACTAGGGATCAAACCCTAACAAAACTAACTCGATTATATGATAGATCCCATCCAACCCATCACCGTCTAGCAAGCCTACGCTGGAATTACTCACGCACGGCGGTGAGCATCATGAAATTGGTGATGGAGGATGGTTGATGATGACGATGGCAACGGATTCCCCTCTCCAGAGCCCCGAACGGACTCCAGATCAGCCCTCCCGGGAGGTTTTAGGGCTTGGCGGCGGCTTTGTATCGTAAAACGCGATGAATTCTTCTCTCTGATTTTTTTCTCCCCAAAACACAATATATAGAGTTGGAGTTGGAGTCGGAGAGGCACTAGGGGGCCCACGAGGTAGGGGGCAAGCGCGCCCCCCACCCTTGTAGAGAGGTGGTGGGCCCCCCTGGCCTTCATCTTTTGTAGGTATTTTTTATATTTTCCAAAAAGTTGTTCCGTGAAGTTTCACGTCATTCTGAGAACGTTTGTTTCTACACATAAATAACACCATGGTAATTCTACTAAAAACATCGCCAGTCCGGGTTAGTTCCATTCAAATCATGCAAGTTAGAGTCTAAAACAAGGGCAAAAGTGTTTGGAAAAGTAGAGACGACGGAGACGTATCAGCTGACCGGGGTTAGGCCGATCTCTCACCTAGGTGGTCTCAATCTGCCCTGTCGCTCCGTCATAAAGTAACAGCCGGGGGCCGGCGGGAACCCAGGCCCACCACTACCTGGATGGAACCACCTGCCCCTTCAGCCCCCACATCAGAATCACTTGCGGGTACTCTACGAGCCGAGCCAACTTTAGTCACACCATGTATTATGTGTAATATGTATAGTATATACCCGTGATCACCTCCCAAGTGATCACGGCCCGAGAGTATAGCTTGGCATATGGACAAGAATGTAGGGCCACTAATGGAAATACTAGCATCCTATACTAAGCATTTAGGATTGCAAGTAAAGGTAACAACAATAGTAGCAAGGACATGCTATGCATCAGGATAGGATAAACGGAAAGCAGTAACATGCTACACTACTCTAATGCAAGCAGTAGAGAGAAGAATAGGCGATATCTGGTGATCAAGGGGGGGCTTCCCTGGTTGCTCTGGCAAGGAGGAGTCGTCAATGTCGCAGTCGATCGGGGTACCAGCAGCGACGTTAGTCTCGTAGTCTACCGGAGAGAAGAGAGGGAAGAAACAATGAATATAATACAAACATATGCATATCGATGCATGACATGACAATGAACGATGCTAGGTGTGCCCTAACGCAATAGAAGGTGATATGGGTGAAGGGGGGAAACATCCGGGAAAGTATCCCCGGTGTTTCGCTTTTCGGACAGGTGAATCAGAGGGGGGAAATTGCGTGTTCGCTATGCTAGGGATGTGTGGCGGACAAACCGGGGATACTTTCATGTACAAGGTATTTTCATCTGAGCTACGGATTATTTTATATTAATTTTTTAAAGATTTAAATCATTTTTAGGATTAACGGATTTAATTAATTTAGAAAATACAATTATGACGTCAGCATGATGCTAGCATGACGTCAGTGGTCAACTCTGACCATTGACCAGTCAAACTGACGTGTGGGTCCCACACGTCATTGTCTGTTAACTAATTAACCAAGTTAATTAGTTTAACTTAATAGATTAGTTAGGTTAGTTAATTAACTAGGTTTATTAAACACAATTAATTAAGTTAATTTAATTAATTAGTTAATTAATATGTTTATTTTAAATTCCTTTTTTCTTTTTCGTTCTGGGCATGGGCCCTGTTTGCCATAGGCACAGGGGCCTTAACAGGCATACGGGCAGGCGGGTGCGGGCGAAGCCGCAACCCTGCCCGGTAACGAGGAAAGGCCGGAATGGGGCTGGAGCGGGCGCGTGGGCGTCGGCGCTCGACGCAGCCAGCGGGCGCGGGGGCCACGACCATGGCGAGGCCGGTCGCCTGAGGTGGCAGTGGCAAGGCCACGTCGGGGTGGCGCCGGGGCAGGGAGCAAAGGCGAGGCATGCGGCGGCGCGGGCAAACAGCGGGACAGCTAAAGGCAGTTGTCGCAGCAGCGGGCTGGGCGCGGGCGGAGCGGCGGACTCAGAGCGATGGGCGCGGCGCGTGAGGCAGTGGGCGGACAAGCGAAGCAGGGCAACAACAGCATGCAGCAAGGTCCATCGATGGCGGCCGGGCGCAGCCGGAGGCGCCGGCAGATGCGGGGGCGGAGTCCGGGCGAGCAGGGGCAGGCGCATGGTGATGGCGTGGTGGAGCGGGGCGAAGGGCGCGGGTAGGTGCGGTCGTGCGCAGCGGCGCGGCAATGGACAAGCACAGGCAAGGCGCGGAGCGCGACAACGGCAAGGCGTGCGTGGCTGCGGGCGCGGCCTTCGGCATAGTAGGACGCCGAGCACGGCGACTAGGCGCGAGCAGAGGGGCCTGCGCGGGTGTGCGTCGCAACGACGGAGCGGGGCGCCGGGCGCGCGATGACGGTGATGCGTGCGCACAGAGGAGGAGAGGAAGGATGAGGAAGGTGGCGGCTCACAGGGGAGCGGGAGGGGCATGGCAGCGGACTCGGGGGCGACACGTGGGAAGGAGGTCGGCGACGAGGTCAGCGATGAAGAGGATGGCGAGGTGGCGATCCGGCGAGGTGGCTCCGGCGATGACGTCGAGCGGCGGGCTCAGAGCCGAGCCGAGGCGGTGTGCGGCGGCGACGGCGGGTCGCGAGGGTGATGGGGTCGCTGCCCCCCGATCCAGATCGGGGGGAGGAGTTGAACGTGGGGGGAGTGGGAGTGAGTGGGGGAGGGTGCTTAGGGTTCGGGGAAGTGGGGATAGGATAAGGGAGTGGGGAGGCACGGCCGGTTGGGCCGGCAAGGCGGCCTGGTGGGACGAAGCCCAGTCAGGGGGGTCTCCTTTTTTTTGTCTTCTGATTTGCTTTCGGTTTTTACTCTTTTTCTTTTATTTATTTTCTTTTACTACTTTTACTCTTTTTTATTTATTTTCTTTTACTCTTTTAGCTTAGTTTCCTTTTATTTTTGATTTAGCAAAATACCAAGATGGCACCTAATTTGAATTTACCAAATATGCCACTTCCACATTAACTAGCTACCTAAACTAAAATAGTTTTTTTAGTTATTTATTATTTAAAAGTATTTAAATATTAGTTTTCGCTACCGTTTTATTCATCTTATAGCATTTAAACGTTTTATAAAAGTCGGGTTTTGTGACGCCCCCGATTCAACCGTACACTAATCATACACGCAAACGTGTACGATCAAGATCAGGGACTCACGGGAAGATATCACAACACAACTCTACAAATAAAATAAGTCATACAAGCATCATATTACAAGCCAGGGGCCTCGAAGGCTCGAATACAAGAGCTCGATCATAGACGAGTCAGCGGAAGCAACAATATCTGAGTACAGACATAAATTAAACAAGTTTGCCTTAAGAAGGCTAGCATAAACTGGGATACAGATCGAAAGAGGCGCAGGCCTCCTACCTGGGATCCTCCTAACTACTCCTGGTCGTCGTCAGCGGACAGCACGTAGTAGTAGGCACCTCCGGTGCAGTAGGAGTCATCGTCGACGGTGGCGTCTGGATCCTGGGCTCCAACATCTGGTTGCGACAACCAGGTAGAAGGGATAGGGGGAAAGAGGGAGAAAGCAACCGTGAGTACTCATCCAAAGTACTCGCAAGCAAGGAGCTACACTACATATGCATGGGTAAATGTGTAAAGGGCCATATCGGTGGACTGAACTGCAGAAAGCCAGAATAAGAGGGGGATAGCTAATCCTTTTGAAGACTACGCTTCTGGCCACCTCCATCTTGCAACATGTAGAAGAGAGTAGACTGAAGTCCTCCAAGTAGCATCGCATGGCATAACCCTAACCGATGATCCTCCCCTCGTCGCCCTGTGAGAGAGCGATCACCGGTTGTATCTGGCACTTGGAAGGGTGTGTTTTATTAAGTATCTGGTTCTAGTTGTCATAAGGTCAAGGTACAACTCCAAGTCGTCCTGTTACCGAAGATCACGGCTATTCGAATAGATTAACTTCCCTGTAGGGGTGCACCACATATCCCAACACGCTCGATCCCATTTGGCCGGACACACTTTCCTGGGTCATGCCCGGCCTCGGAAGATCAACACGTCGCAGCCCTACCTAGGCACAACAGAGAGGTCAGCACGCCGGTCTAAATCCTATGGCGCAGGGGTCTGGGCCCATCGCCCTTTGCACACCTGCATGTTGCGAATGCGGCCGGAAGCAGAACTAGCCCCCTTAATACAAGAGCAGGCTTACGGTCCAATCCGGCGCGCGCCACTCAGTCACTGACGTCACGAAGGCTTTGGCTGATACCACGACGTCGAGTGCCCACAATTGTCCCCGCGTAGATGGTTAGTGCGTATAGGCCAGTAGCCAGACTCAGATCAAATACCAAGATCTCGTTAAGCGTGTTATTTTGAAATAACCGCGAATGCCGACCAGGGCCAGACCCACCTCTCTCCTAGGTGGTCTCAACCTGCCCTGTCGCTTCGCCACAAAGATCCACACAGAGAGCCGTTGGGACAAAGGTCCTTTCAGGCCCCAATTCGTGAATCACTCGCGGGTGCTCCACAAGCCGACCCATCTTTAGTCACCACATGTATCCTGTATAAAGTATATAGTATATACCCGTGATCACCTCCCGAGTGATCACGGCCCAATAATATAGCATGGCAGACGGACAAGAATGTACGGCCACTGATGATAAACTAGCATCCTATACTAAGCATTAGGATTGCAGGTGGTATCAACAGTAGTGACAAGGACAGGCTATGCATCAGAATAGGATTAACGGAAAGCAGTAACATGTTACACTACTCTAATGCAAGCAGTAGGGAGAAGAGTAGGCGATATCTGGTGATCAAAAGGGGGGCTTGCCTGGTTGCTCTGGCAAGAGAGAAGGGTCGTCAACTCCGTAGTCGTACTGGGTAGCAGCGGCATCGGTCTCGGTGTCTAGCGGAAGAAGAGGGGGGAAGAAACAATGAATACAATGCAAACAGATGCATAACGATGCATGACAAGACAAGTAACGGTGCTAGGGGTGCCCTAACGCGGTATGAGGTGATACCGGTGAAGGGGGGAAACATCCGGGAAGGTATCCCCGGTGTTTCGTGTTTTCGGGCAGAGGAGCCGGAGGGGGAAAGTTACGAGTTCGATAGGTTAGGGAGGTGTGGCGGACGAACGGGTTGCATATCCGGAATCGTCTCGTCGTTCTGAGCAACTTTCATGTACAAAGTATTTTCATCCGAGTTACGGATTAAAAGATATGATTTTCTAAAGATTTTATTAATTTCTGATTTTAATTATTTATTTAAATCCAACATTATCCAAAACAGTGAATGATGGCGCAGGCATGACATCATAGTGATGTCAGCAGGTCAACTGGTCCGTTGACTAGTCAAACCAGACAGGTGGGTCCAGTGGGACCCACATGTCATTGACAGGGTACTAACAGAGTTTTAAAACTAACTAAATAGGCTAATTAGCGGGTGGGGCCCGGTAGTCAGTGAGAGATTAGTGTTTAATTAACTAATTTAATTAATTAGCAAATTATCTATTTAATTTTATTCGTTTTTGACATGGGGCCCGCATGTCAGTGGCCGTAGCTGCCACGTCAACAGTTGACTGGGTCAACCCAGTCAACTAGGACCCGCAGGGCCCGCTGGCAGTGGCCTTGGGGTGGCCCCAGGCCAACCACGTAGGCGGCGGCCGGCGTTTGGCCGTCGGCGACGTCAGAACGCGGCGGGGGCTCCCGGGCCTCGTCGGGATTTCGCTACACGGCGCCGTTCGGCGCGTAGCTTGGTCCAGCCGAACGGCCACTCGATGCTGCGTCGAGTGGGGGTGGTGGTATGGCCGGACTTGGCCGGAATCGGCACCGGTGACAAGCAGAGGCGGCGGCGCGTATGGGTGCTCGACGGAAACGGCGCTACGGAGCAAGGAAGGCTGCGTGGGAGGGGGCGTTCGGTCGAGAGCGAGGAGCTGCATCGAACCGTGGCGGTGGCGTGGCCGGAGGAGGGCCGCAGCGTCACCGGCGACGAGCGGGGCGGACGCCGGCGTTCGGCCGCGGTGGGGAACGCCTATGTTGGCCACGGTAGGACCAACGGATGGTCACTCCGGGTTCCTACAGCGATGCTGAGCACGATAGGCATGAGCCCAGGACCAAATGGTCACCGGACGGCTGCCGGCGACGAGCGCGTGCGGCGATGCGCTCGGGCAAGTTGGGGGGGGGGCGCATCCAACTAGCGAACGGCGTCGAGAGAGAGGGGAGGGAGCGGGGGCTCACCGAGC
>NC_041380.1:83731751-83741245 GCF_002162155.2 Triticum dicoccoides
GCGCTCGGACGGGGGCGGATCTGAGGAGCGAGACGGAGGCGGAGATCGAGGAGGAGAGCAGGGGGAAAGTGGGGAGGGGAGCCCGAGGGGGCGCGGCGTCGACGCCCTTATCCTCTCCAGGGGCCTGTAGCGGCGCGGGGCAGCGAGCTGGTCCGTCGGTGACGCGGGCGCGGTCGGACGAACAGTGGGGGGCGTGGGGAGGAGGTGGTAGAGGTGGGGAGGTGGCAGCTGGGCCACCTGGGCCGGCCGGGTGCGGGGGAATGGGCTGAAGCCCAGGGGGAGCTAGTGGGGTCTTTCTCCTTTCCTTTGGTTCCTTTTCTTTTCTTTTTTTGTTTCTGTTTTGTATTTTCTTATATTTATTTCTTTTTCCTTTTCTGTTTTATTTAATTTAGGGCATTAGGTATTTTATAAAAATGTGTTTGTTGCACCATAATTACCTTTGTAATATTCGGCAACCACCGAACAATTTTGTTTTAATTTTTGAAAACTTTTATTGTTATCATTAATTTGAATTTGAATTTCGAACGGTTTCGAATTATTGCGAGGATAGCAACAGTAACCGAGGTGTCATGGCACGATTAGCATGGGATTACTGTAGCGTGATTATCCGGGCGTTACAAATCTCCTTCATTACAAGAAATCTCGTCCCGAGATTTAGGAGGTAGAAGGAAACAGTGCGGGGTATTCATCAGGAAGACGATCCTCGCGTTCCCAGGTGGCTTCGTCTTCAGAGTGATTCGACCACTGGACCTTGAGGAACTTCATCGCCTTCTGACGTGTGCGGCGTTCAGCTTGGTCGAGAATGCGGACCGGATGCTCTTTATATGAGAGGCCCTGTTGCAATTCGAGCACTTCATGATCCACTGCTCGGATTGAGTCCTTGAAGCAGCGAGGGAGCTGTGACATGTGGAACACATTGTGAACCTGAGAAAGGTTTGACGCAAGTTCCAGTTGATATGCTACTTTTCCACGCCTTTCGAGAATAGTGAAAGGACCAATATAGCGGGGAGCTAGCTTTCCTTTGATCCCGAAGCGGTGTGCACCCTTCATTGGTGTAACTCGAAGATAAGCCTTTTCGCCAGGTTGATAGACCATGTCTTGGTGATGACGGTCATACTGACTTTTCTGACGTGACTGAGCAGTCTTGAGATTCTCGCGAATAATGCGAACTTGTTCTTCGGCCTGTTGGATAATATCCGGACCGAAGAGTGGATGTTCCCCAGTTTCTGACCAGTTCAGAGGGGTTCGGCACTTTCGTCCATATAATACTTCGAAGGGGGCCATCTTCAGACTAGCTTGATAGCTATTATTATAAGAAAACTCAGCATACGGGAGATATTCCTCCCATTTCTTGCCGAAGGAAATAACACAAGCTCGAAGCATATCTTCGAGAACTTGGTTGACACGTTCAACTTGCCCTTGTGACTGCGGATGAAATGCAGTACTGAAAGATAAGTGAGTCCCCATAGCTTCTTGGAAACTTGCCCAGAATCTTGAAGTGAATAAGCTGCCACGGTCCGAACTGATAACCAGTGGAATACCGTGAAGTGAAACAATTCTGGACATGTAGAGAGTAGCAAGCTGACTAGCAGTGATTGTCTCTTTGACCGCCAGAAAATGGGCAACTTTGGAAAGCCGGTCAATGACGCCAAGAATAGCATCATTACCTTTCTGCGATTTGGGAAATCCAGTGACGAAGTCCATTTCAACATGGTCCCATTTCCATTCAGGAATAGAGATAGGTTGCAGAGTTCCAGCGGGCCTTTGATGCTCTGCTTTGATTCGGCGACAAACGTCACACTCAGCAACATAACGAGCAATGTCCTGCTTCATATTAGACTACCAGAATCTTTGGCGAATGTCCTGATACATCTTCGTACTACCAGGATGGATGGACAGAGGCGTATCATGAGCTTCTTGCATAACCCTTTTAGTCTTATCCAGGTTTTTCTTCAAACATAGTACCACTAGGCGGCCTTTGAAATACAAGGCGCCATCGTCGGCGATAGTGAAGAATGAGGGCTTTCCTTCTGCTAGATGGCGTTTAATCTTATGGACTTCAGAGTCATAACCTTGAATAGTCTTTATACCAGCTACGAGATCTGGTACGACAGCCAGGGTATTTAGAGAACCCTTAGTAACAACAAGAAGATTCATCTTGCGGAACTCCGGGGGAGGGGGAGCGAGTGCTCCAGGAGGAACAATATGGAGGTCCAGCTTTCTAAATTCTTCAACAAGCGAGGGCTGAACTTTGTGAACCTGGAGGTGGTTGCAGTAAGACTTGCGGCTCAAGGCATCAGCCATTACATTAGCCTTGCCGGGGGTATATGATATACCCACGTCAAAGTCTGCAACAGTCTCCATCCATCTTTACTGACGGAGGTTCAGATCTGGCTGAGTAAACAGATACTTCAGACTTTGGTGATCGGTGAAGATCTCGCAACGATTACCGAGAAGGTAGTGTCACCACTACTTCAGTGCATGAATGACAGCAGCAAGCTTGAGGTCGTGAACTGGGTAGTTTTCTTCGTGAGGGTGCAGTTGACGAGAGGCATAAGCAATCACTCTACTCTCTTGCATTAGGACACAACCTAATCCTTGACGGGAAGCGTCGCAGTAAATGACGAAGTCCTTCTTAGTATCAGGTGGAGCAAGCACGGGGGCAGAAGTCAACTTGTCTTTGAGCGCCTGGAAACTTTCCTGACACTTGTTTGTCCATTCGAACTTGACACCCTTATGCAACAGATTAGTCAGAGGCCTGGCAATCTTGGAGAAGTTCTCGATGAATCGACGGCAATAGCTGGCGAGACCGAGAAAACTTCGGACTTGCTTGACATTCTTCGGAGGAGTCCAATCGAGAATAGCCTGAACTCGTTCAGGGTAGATGGCAATACCATCCTTGGAGATGACATGCCCAAGATAGGTTACTTCGGGGAGCCAGAATTCACACTTGGAATACTTAGCATACAGTTGATGCTCTCGAAGTTTTTCCAGCACAAGACGAAGATGTGCAGCATGTTCTTCTTCGTTCTTGGAAAATACAAGGATATCGTCCAGATAAACCACGACAAACTTGTCAAGGTAATCCATGAATATATAGTTCATCGGACGAGAGAAGGTGGCGGGAGCATTCGTTAAGCCGAATGACATGACGGTGTACTCGTATGATCCATACCGAGTCACGAAGGCGGTTTTTGGGATGTCCTCCTCACGAACACGGATCTGGTGGTAACCCAACCTCAAGTCGAGTTTGGAGAACACTGATGAGCTAGCCAGTTGATCATAAAGATCATTGATCCGGGGAAGAGGATATTTATTCTGAATGGTAGCTTGGTTTATAGGACGGTAGTCTTGGACTAATCGGTTTGTCCCATCCTTCTTCTTAACAAAGAGAGAAGGTGCTCCCCAAGGAGAGCAACTTGGGCGAATGAAACCTTTGACAAGAGATTTGTTGATTTCCTCCTTAAGCTCAATGAGTTCATGCGGCGGCATCTTGTAGGGTCGTTTAGCTATAGGGGTAGTGCCGGGTTTCAAGTCGATGATGAATTCGACAGCTCTAGCAGGGGGAATCCCTGGAAGTTCTTCTGGGAAGACATCTTGGAATTCACGAATGACGGGAATGTTTCCAATGCCCTCGAGTGGTGCAGCGTTCAACGCATTCAAGGCATAAAGACGTGCCTCGGTGTTCTGAACTAGATGAGCTTGGTAAGCAATTATTTCATCAGTAGGGTGTAGCAGATGGACGACCTTAGTGGCGCAAACTATAGAAGCAGTATGCGCTTTCAACCAATCCATTCCCAGAATGAGGTCGATGCTACAGGACTTCAGTACGATGGGAGAGGCAAGGAATTCCAGTCCTTCAATTTCAACGGTAACATCGTGACTAACCATAGAGGTTTGACACTGGCCCGCAGGAGTGTGTACCACAATCGCAGTGTTCATCTCTTCGTATTTAATGCCATGCATGAATGCAAACTCAACTGATATGAATGAATGCGATGCTCCCGTATCAAATAAAACTGATGCTGGTACTGAATTTACGAGGAGTGTACCCATCACGGTAGCAGGCTGGTCTAGAACTTCATTGAGATCAACGTGGTTTGCATGAACACGGCCATAAGACTTGGCATTGTTGTTGCGAGGCTGGTTGCTTCCACGGCCAGCTGTGGGGAGGGCCAGTTGATTCTGGTTCTGATTGCAATCCCTAGCACAGTGACTTGGCTGACCACACTTGTAGCAGAGATCATTATTGGGAGTGGGAACAGGAGCTTGTGGTGGTGGAGCTGGAAGTCTTGGCTGCCTAGTTGGAGGAGCAGGCAGACGAGGTGCAGCATAGGTCTGCCTTGGGGCAGGTGCATTCGGCTGGTACATGCTGTTGGGAATCCATATCTTGCGCTTCTGCGAAGACGGGCCCGAAGATGAGCCCGTGTCACGGTTGCGCCTGTGAGAGCTCTGGTATTCCTGCAGACCAGTTTCGACATTGATGGCTTTGTTCACCAGAGTGGCGAAATCAGCAAAGTCATGCACTAGAAGTGCGAGCTTGATGTCAGCTTGAAGGCCATCATGGAACTTCTCCTATCTGCGTGCATCAGTTGCAATGTCCTCTTCAGCATAGCGGGACAAGTCTAGAAACTCTCGCTGGTAAGCTTTCACAGTTTTGTTGCCTTGGGTGAGGTTGCGAAACTCACGCTTCTTACGGTCCATGACTCCCTGAGGAATGAAGCGAGCACGGAAGGCAGCTTGGAAGTCTGGCCAGGTGATGATTGTTCCAGCTGGCAGAGTACGCCTGTGGCTGTCCCACCATTGAGCTGCGGGTCCTTTCAGGAAGAAGGAAGCAAAGGTGACATAGCTGGCAGGGGCTACATCAGCAGACTCCATCTCATAGGTGATGTCACGGAGCCAGTCGTCGGCATCCAGAGGCTGAGTTGAGCTGCGGTACACGGCTGGGTTGAGGCGCATGAAATCCTGCAGAGTCACTTGGGTTGGTTGCTGGTTCATATTGGGGCGAGGAAACTGAGCCATAATATTCTCCATGAACTGACGATTCAGCTCAAACTGTTGCATCATCCCAGCCATGTACTCAGGCGGTGGTGGGGCATTGCCACCACGACCACGACCACGACCACCTGGTCTAACCATCCTGCTTATATATAATAGTGGTAGTTCAGCATTGAGAAATTTGCAAAGACAAGAATCATTCATGATGAAACATGCACAACGAAAGCAGCACGATAGATACTACATAGTAGTCGGCATATCTTACAAAAGAGATCATGCATAGAGTTCGTTACACAGTGTTCAGTACATAGGCTAAGACATCATAGGCGGCACACAGGCTCGCGGCGAACGCATCTAACACTAATAAGCAAGTCTACGTCAGTCCCATGCGGTACTGCGGAGGTAGCTGTAGCCCGACAGCTGGTAGTGACGCGAAGGGAAGACCTCCACGCGAGTAGCCTGGGGTCCGCGAATACTCTGGTGCGGAACCCGATGCGCAGGTGGCAGGAGAGGACCCAATGCAAGAGAGTAGCCTCCCACATCTGGCCAGCCGACGCCCTGGGGCATCACGGTCCGGGCAGGGTAGATCGCAGAATGCGACAGATCACCAGAGCGGGCAGAGGGGTGCAACAGCGTCAGAGCACGATACAGGTGCTGACGGGTGGTGTACAACTCGTGGCGAAGAGCTCGGTTAGCTCTATCCAGCCCATCAGCATGCAGAACCAGGTTCTGATGGTAGAAGGGCTCTCGGGTGACAGTGGAGTAGGCAGCAGTGTAGTATCCCTCCACACCAACATCGGATGCGATAGCAATGTGCCTGAAGGGGGAGGTGTCCAACTCCTGATACTCTCCACGGAGACGTGTCAGAGCAGCATAAGCAGCATCGTGGACCACCATATCGATAGTCACTCCAACACCATGCGCAGTGTGCAACACAGTAGTGGAGTCATACTCCCGAGAGTAGAGGTGGACGATGGCATGGTACTGCTCTTGGTTGAAGTCCTGATACTCCTCATAGACGGTGTACTCAGGGTGCCAGCGATAACCCAGATAGGTCATCATCTCAACCAACACAGCAGGTGATCCTGAGGCACCAATGGCCGTCGGGTGGCGCACGACCTGCCTCGTGGGTTCCATCTGAAAACAAGGATGTTTTCACAGGAGTCAAATGACAATGTGGATAATGTTCAAATACTACTCTAAAGAATAACTAGGGCTTATCCAACTTTGGGGTGAACATGGTCACGGGATCCTAGTGTTAGAATTAGTAAAATCGTTTAACCCAAGTAGGAGAGAGTTCAGAGTCCCAGAGTAAGGATCGAGGAGTAGAAGATCCTAATACCACCCAGATGGCGACGTGGGCCCGTAAGGCACACAACCATGTTAGTAAAAGTTTTGTAATGTCTAGACTCAACTTCGGCCAAGGAGTGTGGAAGGGGGATTTCTACAGGCAGTCGGCTCTGATACCAACTTGTGACGCCCCCGATTCAACCGTACACTAATCATACACGCAAACGTGTACGATCAAGATCAAGGACTCACGGGAAGATATCACAACACAACTCTACAAATAAAATAAGTCATACAAGCATCATATTACAAGCCAGGGGCCTCGAAGGCTCGAATACAAGAGCTCGATCATAGACGAGTCAGCGGAAGAAACAATATCTAAGTACAGACATAAATTAAACAAGTTTGCCTTAAGAAGGCTAGCATAAACTGGGATACAGATTGAAAGAGGCGCAAGCCTCCTGCCTGGGATCCTCCTAACTACTCCTGGTCGTCGTCAGCGGACAGCACGTAGTAGTAGGCACCTCCGGTGCAGTAGGAGTCATCGTCGACGATGGCGTCTGGATCCTGGGCTCCAACATCTGGTTGCGACAACCAGGTAGAAGGGATAGGGGGAAAAGAGGGAGAAAGCAACTGTGAGTACTCATCCAAAGTACTCGCAAGCAAGGAGCTACACTACATATGCATGGGTAAATGTGTAAAGGGCCATATTGGTGGACTGAACTGTAGAAAGCCAGAATAAGAGGGGGATAGCTAATCCTGTCGAAGACTACGCTTCTGGCCACCTCCATCTTGCAGCATGTAGAAGAGAGTAGACTGAAGTCCTCCAAGTAGCATCGCATAGCATAACCCTAACCGATGATCCTCCCCTCGTCGCCCTGTGAGAGAGCGATCACCGGTTGTATCTGGCACTTGGAAGGGTGTGTTTTATTAAGTATCCGGTTCTAGTTGTCATAAGGTCAAGGTACAACTCCAAGTCGTCATGTTACCAAAGATCACGGCTATTCGAATAGATTAACTTCCCTGCAGGGGTGCACCACATATCCCAACACGCTCGATCCCATTTGGCTGGACACACTTTCCTGGGTCATGCCCGGCCACGGAAGATCAACACGTCGCAGCCCTACCTAGGCACAACAGAGAGGTCAGCACGCCGGTCTAAATCCTATGGCGCAGGGGTCTGGGCCCATCGCCCTTTGCACACCTGCACGTTGCGAACGCGGCCAGAAGCATAACTAGCCCCCTTAAGACAAGAGCAGGCTTACGGTCCAATCCGGCGCGCGCCACTCAGTCGCTGACGTCACGAAGGCTTCGGCTGATACCACGGCGTCGAGTGCCCATAACTGTCCCCGCGTAGATGGTTAGTGCGTATAGGCCAATAGCCAGACTCAGATCAAATACCAAGATCTCGTTAAGCGTGTTATTTTGAAATAACCGCGAACGCCAACCAGGGCCAGGCCCACCTCTCTCCTAGGTGGTCTCAACCTGCCCTGTCGCTTCGCCACAAAGATCCACACAGAGGGCCGTTGGGACAAAGGTCCTTTCAGCCCCCAATCCGTGAATCACTCACGGGTGCTCCACAAGCCGTCCCGTCTTTAGTCACCACATGTATCCTGTATAAAGTATATAGTATATACCCGTGATCACCTCCCGAGTGATCACGGCCCGATAATATAGCATGGCAGACGGACAAGAATGTACGGCCACTGATGATAAACTAGCATCCTATACTAAGCATTAGGATTGCAGGTACATGTATCAACAGTAGTGGCAAGGACAGGCTACGCATCACAATAGGATTAACGGAAAGCAGTAACATGTTATACTACTCTAATGCAAGCAGTAGGGAGAAGAGTTGGCGATATCTGGTGATCAAAAGGGGGGCTTGCCTGGTTGCTCTGGCAAGAGAGAAGGGTCGTCAACTCCGTAGTCGTACTGGGTAGCAGCGGCGTCGGTCTCGGTGTCTAGCGGAAGAAGAGGGGGGAAGAAACAATGAATACAATGCAAACAGATGCATAACGATGCATGACAAGACAAGTAACGGTGCTAGGGGTGCCCTAACGCGGTATGAGGTGATACCGGTGAAGGGGGGAAACATCCGGGAAGGTATCCCCGGTGTTTCGCGTTTTCGGGCAGAGGAGCCGGAGGGGGAAAGTTACGAGTTCGATAGGTTAGGGAGGTGTGGCGGACGAACGGGTTGCGTATCCGGAATTGTCTCGTCGTTCTGAGCAACTTTCATGTACAAAGTATTTTCATCCGAGTTACGGATTAAAAGATATGATTTTCTAAAGATTTTATTAATTTCTGATTTTAATTATTTATTTAAATCCAACATTATCCAAAACAGTGAATGATGATGCAGGCGTGACATCATAGTGATGTCAGCAGGTCAACTGGTCGGTTGACCAGTCAAACCAGACAGGTGGGTCCAGTGGGACCCACATGTCATTGACAGGGTACTAACAGAGTTTTAAAACTAACTAAATAGGCTAATTAGCGGGTGGGGCCTGGTAGTCAGTGAGAGATTAGTGTTTAATTAACTAATTTAATTAATTAGCAAATTATCTATTTAATTTTATTCGTTTTTGACATGGGGCCCGCATGTCAGTGGCGTAGCTGCCACGTTAGCAGTTGACCGGGTCAACCCAGTCAACTAGGACCCACAGGGCCCGCTGGCAGTGGCCTTGGGGTGGCCCCAGGCCAACCACGTAGGCGGCGACCGGCGTTTGGCCGCCGGCGACGTCAGAACGCGGCGGGGGCTCCCGGGCCTCGTCGGGATTTCGCTACACGGCGCCGTTCGGCGCGCAGCTTGGTCCAGCCGAATGGCCACTCGATGCCGCGTCGAGTGGGGGTGGTGGTATGGCCGGACTTGGCCGAACTCGACACCGGCGACGAGCAGAGGCGGCGGCGCGTACGGGTGCTCGATGGAAACGGCGCTACGGAGCAAGGTAGGCCGCGTGGGAGGGGGCGTTCGGTCGAGAGCGAGGAGCTGCATCGAACCGTGGCGGTGGCGTGGCCGGAGGAGGGCCGCAGCGTCACCGGCGACGAGCGGGGCGGACGCCGGCGTTCGGCCGCGGTGGGGAACGCCTATGTTGGCCACGGTAGGACCAACGGATGGTCGCTCCGGGTTCCTACAGCGATGCTGAGCACGATAGGCATGAGCCCGGGACCAAATGGTCACCGGACGGCTGCCGGCGACGAGCGCG
>NC_041380.1:83742116-83743276 GCF_002162155.2 Triticum dicoccoides
TCCTCTCCAGGGGCCTGTAGCGGCGCGGGGCAGCGAGCTGGTCCGTCGGTGACGCGGGCGCGGTCGGACGAACAGTGGGGGGCGTGGGGAGGAGGTGGCAGAGGTGGGGAGGTGGCAGCTGGGCCACCTGGGCCGGCCGGGTGCGGGGGAATGGGCTGAAGCCCGGGGGGAGCTAGTGGGGTCTTTCTCCTTTCCTTTGGTTCCTTTTCTTTCTTTTTTTTTGTTTCTGTTTTGTATTTTCTTATATTTATTTCTTTTTCCTTTTCTGTTTTAATTAATTTAGGGCATTAGGTATTTTATAAAAATGTGTTTGTTGCACCATAATTACCTTTGTAATATTCGGCAACCACCGAACAATTTTGTTTTAATTTTTGAAAACTTTTTATTGTTATCATTAATTTGAATTTGAATTTCGAACGGTTTCGAATTATTGCGAGGATAGCAACAGTAACCGAGGTGTCATGGCACGATTAGCGTGGGATTACTGTAGCATGATTATCCGGGCGTTACAGGTTTCTTCACCTTAATCACCTATGCATTATCTGGCACAAACCGAACATTTTAGTTTTAATTTTTGAAAGCTCTTGATGTTTGCCTCTATTTTGAATTTGAATTTGAATTGGTTTTGAACTAACGCGAGATTAGCAACAGTAATCAAGGTGACATGGCATCATTAGTAGAGATTACTGTATCTTGATTATCCGGGCGTCACATGTACTCTGCAAGAGTTTCATGAACCTAGAGTTCATTTCAGACATGTCATGAACAAGTAAATGGTTACAAGAACAACTGCTATAGAGAGTTCAAAACTAGAGAGGGGGCAGAGGATGATTACTCCAAGTACATAGTCAAATAGAAGATCAATCATGTAATAGGCAAGGGTGCATGTCAAATCGGGCTAAGTAGGCCGAATGACTTCATAATCTTCATCCAATTCATCGTATTTGTGTGTTTGCTGTTAACCTAACTCAGTTATGTATACTCATACTGGCATAATTGATAGTTAGTAAGCTCACCACATGAGTGTGCAAGCTAACCACTATACGCGCGATGTGCATCAGCCCAGTCCAAAACCTTGAAACACAGGAAACCAAACACTAGGGAAACATTGATGCCCTGATTCAGCTTGGGCTTTGTGGGCAACCAAACAGGGATTGTCA
>NC_041380.1:83743495-83756112 GCF_002162155.2 Triticum dicoccoides
TGCTTCACTTGGCCACACCTTCAAGAAGGGCAAAAACAGGCTGAGCTACCCAAAAAATCACCAACTAGTGGTGATAAGTGACGCACCACACGTGTGCGATTTGTCGCACTTAGAGAGTTTTGGTGGGGTTTCTTCCTATGCCAAGGAGAGATGGTGGGTTTATTTGTGCTTCTTTCATGCATTTCATTTTCAGAACGATTTATCTCTTGAACTGTGTGTCCAAAAAACAAACCATTTTCACTGATGTATTCCTCGCATTGAGATCTTCAAAACTATATCCCATATTGATAAGTTTCGATGAACTTTTTTCGGGTGAAATATGTGCTCCAAAACTGAGGTAAATTGTGCTTCAAAATTGTACTAATCGTGTTTCACTTTTGGGAAAGCACAGTTGTGCTTCACACGAGAAACATGCATGTGCTTCACCTTTAGAGAAGCATCGGGCCTCTTTTGTTTCATAGGAATCTTATAGGAATTTCATAGGATAGGATTCTCAAAGAAAAATTCCTATGGGGCCCTTTGGTTTGTAGGAATGAATTCCTATTTCTATGTAGGATAGGAAAAAATCCTTCACATTTCATAGAAAAAAATAATAGCCTAGACTCAATGAAAAAATTCCTATCATATGCATCAAATGACATATCTTTCTTTATAAGAATTGAGATGCATGCCATCTCACTTCCTATAATATTTTTATTTCTATGAAATTTCTATCCTATGAACCAAAGGAGGGCTTAGTGTGCTTCGTGTGGAAACACAATTGTGCTTCAATTGGGAAAGCACAAAAACACAACTGTGGTTGACGCGAAATCACATCTTTACTTCATTTTTTTATGGAAGTACATTTCTACTTTCACATGAAAAGCACAACCGTACTTCACATAGAAGCGCAACTACGGAAACACAACTACGTTCCATGCTCCCGACAGACAAAAACAAAATAACCCGAAGAAACGAGAAAAAAGGGGGGAAACCGAAGGAAAAAACCCCGAAAACAAGGGAAACCGCCCCCCTCCCAAAAAATAGAAAAAAAAACATCCCTATGGGAGAGCGCTCAGCGAGCAACACGTGATGCGCCACATTGCACACCCTGGCTGCTCCTAGCAACCAAACATGACCTTAACCACACATGCAAGAAGGCCAAGAAAAGACTGAACAACCAAACAAGGCCTTAAGAAGCCCTAGTTAATCACTGTGTGTTGCAACAAGTACATACATATTCTAGTGATCCTTTCATCCAACGCTAAATGATACTTCTCATAATTAACATGATCTTCCCGTCCAATGCGTGATGATAATTCCCATAATTAAAGTGATCCTCCCGTTTAAGAATGACACTCCATAATTCGCGTGATCCTTCCATCCAAGGTTCTATGATACTTTTCAAAAATTAATGTCTAGCCAATTAACATGTGTAATTAACTATCTGACTAATTAAATGCATGCAGTTGTGGATGAGGCAGAGATTGGACATGAGATTACTGAGACAATTTTTGAACATTAGTGATTGCGTGCAAAAAGGATGAACCTACTATGAACTCTGTTTTTAATAGTACTTCCTCCTGTCCTTTTTACTTTACATATAAGAATTTTGAAGTCAAACTTCGTAAAGTTTGATCATAATTATATTAAAAAAATATCAATATCTACAATTTTAAAGCCATACAATATGAAAATTTAAGTCACGGCGCATCTAATGATAATGATTTTGCATTGTGAATGTTCGTAATTTTTTCTATAAAATTGGTCAAACTTCACGAGGTTAGGCAAATCTTATATGCGAACTAAAAAGGACCGGAAAGAGTAATAGATACTCCTAGATTAGTACTCACTTCGTTTCAAAATAAGTGGGCGTAGTAAACATCCGGGCGCTCTAAGAAAAATGTGTGTCAGAGGGGCTATCATCCATCTTCATTGATGACCTGCGACCATGGGCGTACAGATGTCCAAAATTCCAACGTTATTCACAGTTTCACACGTGAGGTCGAATCTGGGGTGGGCAACTTGTTTCCCAAGAATGGAACAAGAAACTGAAAGTGAGGTCGAAACTGGGTTAACAACTTGTTTCACAAGAAAGGAACAAGGAACTGAAAGCTTGGTCATTTTCAGCACAAAAATATCCAAGAGCGTTGGGCTAACGTGTAGCTTCAGGCTTTGCCTCCCTCACTCATATGGTGTGCAAAGGAATAGAATATTGCAGGAACCACGTGAGGATGGATCGGGCATCGGAGCTTGCCTCAGACTAGGATATATTTATATAGATGGTCTAAAAAAATTTCCTCATATATATGTTCAGTTTTGTATTAGAACGTTTATATATAGGGACCCTGATAGGTGGGTCTTCGCTGGGTAGAGGAAGAAATCATGACTGCAGCTGAGTTTAGACGACGCTTTCATATTGTCCGGGCGTGGACATTGTCGAGGTTGATTTAGAGGATGTGTATATTTAGACGATCATATAAACAAGTTGTTGGACGCCTGTTTTAGGTTCATGTCGTGGAAAACGAGTATAGACATCCATATAGACAAGCTATTGAAGATGCTCTTCATAATATGTGTGTAGTTTCTATTTATTTTCGGTCAAAATTTACAAAAAACTGACAAAAACAATACTAAATAAATACAATATAAAAATCTGCATCATCATGTACCTAATGATATCGATTTGATATTATGTATTGAGACAATTTATTCTACATATTTGGTCAAATCTGATAAAGTTTGAATTTCTAGAAAATATATGTGCACTACATTATGAATAAAGGGAGTAGTAGTAAGCAACATGTCACACATGTCTTTCATTTCATCTTGATGGGACAATATGGCGTTTGAGATTTTCAAGCCGATGTACCATTGGGCATGAAGAGTGAGCTATATAAAAAACAATGGAAAAAGAGACTTCAAGCCAATATTCGTGAGATAACGTACATGATATTTTAGCAGTATGTTATTATATTATAGCACTATGACGGATATATGGCTTATACAGACAAAACAGAAATAAAGCCTATTCAAAATGGATGACAATTTTCTTGTAAGTATATCCAAATGTTTTTTCACAAGTCATTTTAGTAAATATTAATTCTTGCCTTGGATTATCTTGTTGCGATCCTACAAATCGATTCAATTAAAACCTTGGATTCATACTAGAATCACGATGATTTAGTCTCAAGCTAAAAAAGGAAAAAAAAATCTTCTTTAGGACCCCAATAGCCGTCGAATGTTCGCTTTGAGGGGTGGCATTTGCGAATGTTTTTGCTAATAGATTCTTCAACGATGCATGGCAGTTTCTGGGAAGAAGGGATTTTTTTAGACAAAACGGATAGAAACTGCCAACGTTTGATCTCGTGTCGCAACTAAAACAATCAGGAAAAATGTGTTCGCTTGCCATTCCCTCTGAGGGAATGTTCGCCAGATAGCATTTCCGCCTTTTTTTAATGTGAGCTAATATGTTATAGCAAGTTATATAGGTGTCGATTTATTGGATATTTTGAAGTACACAAGTGCACTTATAAGCACTAGTAAATGCGCACGTGCAACACACGTTTATATTTAGGAATATATTAATTGCATGTAAATATTAGGTATGCTATTATTTATGTGTTAATTTGTAATTAGTGCAATATTTGTATGAAAAACATGTTTAACGCTCACCATTGAAGCAGTCTTGGTAGTTGGATTAACTTAGTTCGATGGCCGAGATCAATTGGATCTGCTCTTTTGGGTCTTTTTATATTGATATAGATATAGATATAGATATAAGTAGGTGTAAGTGTAAGCCCATCCAAGCAATGAATTTTTTTTCTAGGTGGACATAATCATGTTGATACCTCTACTTACTTAAAAAAAGACGATGTTCTTTTTTCAGCCAGGTGGGGTGCTTCCCCCAACCTTTCATCCTTTCTCTAAGCATCATTCCTTGAAAACCATCTTAATTATCCAAATTTTTATCGACTTACTAAATAAACTTATGTTTTCTTCGGTAAGCCAATCTTCCATCTTAGTTATGTTTTTGCTACGCGGAGTGCTTCATCCAATCTTCCATCTTTTTTCTGGGCATCATTGCTTGAAAACAGTCTTAATTGTCCCACATCTTATTGACTTACTAAATAAAGTTATGTTTTCTTTGGTAAGCCAAAAAGTGATTATAAAAAATCCTAAAATATATTTAGCTAAGTATATTACAGACAATATTTGGTAGACATTCGTTTACACCATCATATCAACACGGGCGAGTAAATCACGGTGTAACATAACTATACTGTAGAAAATTTACATTTCGATGTACAGGCAATTATATATAGTGTGTACATAACAAGATTTGGCAAATTCTTCCCGTGTGCGGGGCCACAGCAATTCCTTCTCCAACCTCTCACGGAGCCAAAAAGCAAAGACAAGAAATAGGAAACACGAAAAGGCAAAGGGAAAATTTGCACCTCACATATGGTATGACAGAAAGCGGCAGCGTGGACGCAATAAGGATTGGCCGGACTTGAGATCTTGACACTTTCTGAGAGCAAAAGGCCGAGACGAGACGAAACCGCGGCTGAGGACGGCGGCGCCCGCGGGCCCACCCGCAATGCCGCGGCTTCCCCCCGCTTTCCATTCCTCCTCCGTCCCTTCCTGTGGGGAACCTCTCACCTCCTCCGCCGCGCCCCCTGCTTGTTTTGTTTCCATCCTCCTCCCGATCTCTCCTTCTTTATAAAGCACATCGCCTTCCTTTCTCCCTTCCGAGTCGCCACAAAACCGCGGAGAGATAGAGACGGATAGCTAGAGGCGTCGGAAGATACTCGCTGCTCTGCCGCTGCCGCCCCCTTCGCCTTTAGTTGATCTCGCCATGGCTGCCACCGTCGCCGTGGACAACCTCAACCCCAAGGTGAGCGGCGCTTCTCCTGTCTGTTTCTTGCTCTCTTTCTTGGCCCGGTTCCGGTGAGGCGGGGGCGGGTTGCTGATTTGATCTGTGAGTTGGGTGGTCGGCCGTCTACTTCATCGAATTCTTCTTAGTTTCTGTTTCTGATTCAGTCCTCCACTTGTGGTACTAGTTGATACACTTTAACACTTGGTTATTCCGCTTTAGTGTTCTGGATCTGATAGCCCGAAGTTGAAAAGCGAGGATTTTTTTCATGCGAACTTATATATCATCTAAAGATAGATGCTTCGATTTTTATTCAGAGTGAACTGATGAACTCTTGGTCTGCAAATTAGAGTTATTCAACAGTTGATTACAAGTTACTAAAAGTGTAGTCTGTACTGTGGTGTAGTGTTTTTACCTTGATGCTGCCAGTTTCCGCAAAAAAGAGGGAAACCTAGCCAGCAGGTAGATCTCAGTACTATTGAGCTGCTGACATGCAGTTTTTTGTGTGACGGTGCCAGTCAGCATCCTTTTTTTGTTTGGCACTATAAAACAATGTCATCTCTGATGCTGAAGCACGAATATTGTTGTTTAATTGATAGCATAGATGCTGCTCAGTTGCCAATCTGTCACTTGTGAAGATTTTCACATGTTGTAGTTTGGTGACAGAGGATATAAAACATGTGAATTTTTTAGCATGTTGTACTTGGTGACAGGTCATCTGGTGAACTGACCACTTGTCTCTGTGCACATATTCTTTCACCTGGAGTTCTTATTACCGTTACATGGTCATATGACAGCATAGCATTCCGTCCACATCTCTGACATGATTATAAGTTCATTATATTTCCACTTTCAAGAATTTACTGGCATTCTGTGTTCTATTTATTTCAGTCGCTGATTAATTTTGACCATCATTTGATCAACTATGTGCATTTTCTAAAAACTAGCCACTTCGTTAATTATCTTATGACTGTTGCAGGTTTTAAAATGTGAGTATGCTGTGCGTGGAGAGATTGTCATCCATGCTCAGGTATTTCAACTGACCATAATTTGAAATCTCCTGTATTAAGAGTTTAGCTGACTCTTTACTCATGTTTTTAGATAATCACCGAGTCTAATAAAAGTTTAGTAGGATGCAGTTTTATTCTGAATTTTTACAAGGAATTGTTTGGTATTAGTAACAGTTTGATACGCTTTAAAAACAGAGGGTGTTACCTGGCATTTCCTGAAAGACGCCAGTTCATATGCCATTAAGTATTTAGAAATTGATTAACCCGGTAATTTTGTTTTTGTTTCCAGCGCTTGCAGCAACAGCTTCAAACTCAACCAGGATCTCTACCTTTTGATGAGGTACTTAAGCATAGATTCTGAAGGTTAATGTTATAGATAGTTTTCTTGTTATGTTGTACAGTTTCTTAGCTCATTCAACTTTTCCCCTTGCAGATCCTCTATTGTAACATTGGGAACCCACAATCTCTTGGTCAGCAACCAGTTACATTCTTCAGGGAGGTATGTGAATTTTGTACCTGCAGAGTTTAAAGTTTGTTCCGCTGGATTCTTACATGGTATATCGCAGGTTCTTGCACTTTGTGATCATCCAGATCTGTTGAAAAAGGAGGAAATCAAAACATTGTTCAGGTGAATATCGGCATCATTGTAGCTTATCAGCATGAAACAAATGCAAGGAAAACTTAGCATGGGAGGATATTTTGACGGATACCCTTAACCAAGTGCTATCATGCTACTTTTTTGCGATTCAAATGAACTTGAATAATTGCAAAAACACAATTGTGGAGTAAAAGTATTCCATAGGGTGTGATGCACCAATCTGCAACATTTTAAGCCTATACTTAATAAGTGCTAAAAAAACGATACGTGCTGTGTGTTGCCACTTCTGATTGATTACGAAAAATACCTAGAACTAATTCATTTGTCTTAGCATGAACTTGTTGCATATGATACCTGATGCTTCATCTTGTTGCAGTGCTGATTCTATTTCTCGAGCAAAGCAGATTCTTGCCTTGATACCTGGAAGAGCAACAGGAGCATACAGTCATAGCCAGGTAATCATCTCATTGCACAATTTATTACTTGCTGCAAGGAGAAAAATATGGAATCTTGGATTGACTTTGTTTTTTTACCATTCTCCTAGGGTATAAAAGGACTTCGTGATGCAATTGCTTCTGGGATCGCTTCACGAGATGGATTCCCTGCTAATGCTGATGACATTTTTCTTACAGATGGAGCAAGCCCTGGGGTATGAAATTTACCTCTTCCTTCAATTGCTAGACAATGTATGAACAAACATAAAGTAGTTAACTCTTATATCATGTTACTCTTCCCTTGTTAGGTGCACCTGATGATGCAATTACTGATAAGGAATGAGAAAGATGGCATTCTTGTCCCGATTCCTCAGTACCCTTTGTACTCGGCTTCTATAGCTCTTCATGGTGGATCTCTTGTATGTACCCTCCCTGTTTGCCTGGCAAAAGAAGTTTAAGTTCAGTATAGTTATATTTCATGCGGCGCCAAATCCTGAATTGAGAGCATATCTTTCAGGTCCCATACTATCTCAATGAATCGACGGGCTGGGGTTTGGAAATCTCTGATGTTAAGAAGCAACTCGAAGATGCTCGCTCAAGAGGCATCGACGTTAGGGCTTTGGTGGTTATCAATCCAGGAAATCCTACTGGACAGGTTTATACTCATCTTTTTCCTTCTGGTCCAGAAAACCTTCTTGGTTTGCTTCAACTATGGTGTCCATTCCATATATTTACTTAATGAGTGCATTTCTCGTATTCTTGAAGTGAGTATATTTCTCCATTCTTTTGTAGGATAGCTTAGGAAATAATTATTTTTTGCTTGGGCTGCAATATGTATAAAATATTCTGAACTAAGATAACTAAAAAGGAGAAAAGATCAATAATTGAGATGGTCCATTTATTTATAGGTACTTGCTGAGGAAAACCAATATGACATAGTGAAGTTCTGCAAAAATGAGGGTCTTGTTCTTCTGGCTGATGAGGTGAGGGATAATGGTTCTCAAAGCATCACAACACACTTTGACCTGCTTAATTCTATTGCTTTCGTTGTGTGTAACATTCATGACATTTATCTATTGGTAGGTATACCAAGAGAACATCTACGCTGACAACAAGAAATTCCACTCTTTCAAGAAGATAGTGAGATCCTTGGGATACGGCGAGGATGATCTCCCTCTAGTATCATATCAATCTGTTTCTAAGGGTAAGTAGAAAGATCCACATGCTTATTCTTCTATTCACAGTGTTACTGGTTTGCCAAAACTATTTTGTTGCTACCACCAGGATATTATGGTGAGTGTGGTAAAAGAGGTGGTTACATGGAGATTACTGGCTTCAGTGCTCCAGTAAGAGAGCAGATCTACAAAATAGCATCAGTGAACCTATGTTCCAATATCACCGGCCAGATCCTTGCTAGTCTTGTCATGAACCCACCAAAGGTCAGTGACATGATGCTCCTTAAATTTCTACACCTAAATGAGAATACAAAGTTCTTCAGATAAATACCATTAATGGCTTCTGCAGGCTAGTGATGAATCATATGCTTCATACAAGGCAGAAAAGGATGGGATCCTTGCATCGTTAGCTCGTCGTGCGAAGGTGCACCATGGTTCTATATCTCATACCCCTAAATGCATTGTTGAAAACACGCTAAAATTTGTTACTGCTGCTTTCATGATCACAGGCATTGGAGATTGCATTCAGTAAACTTGAGGGAATTACTTGCAACAAGGCTGAAGGAGCAATGTACCTGTTCCCTCAAATCTGTCTGCCACAGAAGGCGATTGAGGCTGCTAAAGCTGCTAACAAGGCACCTGATGCATTCTATGCTCTTCGTCTCCTTGAGTCGACCGGAATCGTCGTTGTCCCTGGATCTGGATTTGGCCAGGTGAGCAGATTCAATCTTGATACAAATATTATGCTATTTTTATGCCTGTAGTCGCTGATACTATTGGTTCGGACATATAAATGTAGCATTATTTTAACAACCAGGTAACAATCATATGGTTTTCACAAAAAAAAACAATCATGTAGTTTTCAACATAGATATAAAACTAACATGCCCGAACTGAAATTGCTTGAAGTTAATAAAGCTAGCCGTAAGGCCTTAACATTGCCATTGATACTCTGTACTCGACAGGTTCCTGGCACATGGCACTTCAGGTGCACGATCCTTCCGCAGGAGGAGAAGATCCCGGCGATCATCTCCCGCTTCACGGTGTTCCATGAGACGTTCATGGCGGAGTACCGTGACTAAACTGGTGTAACATGTGTGGGATTACATGCAAGCCTCGTGGATTTTCCCTAGGCGTTTTTGCCCCCGTTGACAGCAGTATCATGTAGACGAGACAAAATAAAGCAAATCCATGGCTTGTGTGTGTGATATACTATATCAGATTCTGAAACAGATTACCAGTCTGATGCGTTTGATGGTAAATTGGCAACTGAGATCTTTTTCCCCCACCTTTAGTTTGCTTGATATCTGTGGCGGAATACCTTCGCGTTCTTGGCATTTTCTGAAGTATGGCGAGCAAGGTGCCAAACCTTGGGATGCATCTGTATGGGTGGGAGTATAGGTCTGGGAGTGTAGGTCTTCCAAGCGTTGCAAAACTATGACGTAGCGAGGACACTGAAGAAATGAATGAAGCGTGGTTTCTCGGTGGGGATTTACTCTTGCGATTGGACTTTGGCGCCCGCAGCATGAGCAGGCAAGGACTTTGACCTTGTTTGGAGCGCGAGGCGTCAGATGTAATGTGCGCTCATGTCCTTGATGTCTTCTTGCATGAGGAATAGGTAGGCATGCTTGGTGGAGAAGGGCAAGTACAGAAGCGACTGCAACTTTGTAGACTCGAAATATGTTAGGCGATTTCAAAGGCTAAACTGCACACCGATCAAAATGACCGAGCAGACTACTCTCTCTAAAGTTAGTACAAAGTTGAGACACTTATTTTAGAATGAATGGAGTATAATATTTAGATCAGTGGAGTGGGTGAATAGACTAGGAAAGCTGTTAGCGAGTGCATGGTGGTGCACCTAGGTGTCTAGCCAGAAGAAGACGGAAGCTCCATTTTGTGTTAGGACGAAGGAGATCTAGCGAAGGGGTATATGTTGGTTGACGATGTTGGATAGGAACGAGTTAGGAGTTTGTGATCTTTGAATGACATTAGGGTGATGAAGGAGAGCCAAAAAAATCAAAGAGTATCGGAGGGTAGTAGAAATTGGACGGCAACTTTCATTAGCAAGCGCACATTACGGATGAGGATGCTTTTGAGCCTAAACCGTCAAACTCTTTTGGCTTACAAACATTTTCCCAAGAGAACCTACACAAGACAGATATGCAACCCAAAAGAAGGCACAACTTATAGCATAAAGTTTTTCGGCTGCATTTTTGGGTAGGCGGAAAACTGACATACTAACCCTTAGAAAGAAGAAGGGCATGCCAACCTGCGAGAAACCAAAGGCGCCTATCTAAGATGGGGTCGGAGATAGAATATGGTAGTTTATAGGGAGAGGCGTAGTGTGAGGTACGTTTGTGGAAAGGAGGATATGGAACAACCTAGTATGTTAATGATTTTGATGTCATTCTTGAGTTGTTCCCATGAAAGGGAGGTGAAGGTTGTTTTTGGAAGATGATGGAGAGGTCAATGGGTAGAGCAAACTCGTCTAGGATTTTTTTTTTAGGATTTCAACGCCCCCTGAGATGAGGTCTTAGCTAAGATGAAAGTGGCATCGACGTGTTGTCGCATTCTTGGTGATAGGTGGTCGTAGATGGGGTGGCAGAGAGTGGCTGGATTGTGTTTTCTGTTGTTTAGTTGTTTTAGAATGTTGGCGAAGATGATAAATATATAGGTAGGGTGAAAGGCGATTGATGGTGCAACACACCAAGGGTGACCCATCAGCCAGGAAGCCCGGTGTTGGGCTGGCCTCGTGACTCGGGAGGCTTAGTGGTAGCACGACACCAGGATGCAACCCAGGGCCCGGCTGGGGATCCGGAGATCGTCTTGGCATACAAGCCAAGATGCCATCGGCATGAAGCTGGTTAGGAACCCCCTGAACCCTAGCTCTCGCCCCCTATATAGGGCGACGCTAGGGGTCATACGTTGGGAAACATAGTAGAAAACAAAAAAATTGCTCTACGAACACCCAAGAACAATATGAAGATGCATATAGGGTTTGGATCAACAATCCTTACCGACTCCAGAGTGCAGCAGAAGTAGACGAGTAGGTGTAGATCGTACTTGGAGTCCCTCGAACCGTTGATAATGATCCCGCAAACCGCCCTCGAACGATCCCTCGAACAGAAGACCGAAAGCACATCTTCTCTACTTGGTTCCAAGCGTACAGTCTTCACAATCCGGCAGCGCTTCGCTATCTAGAGCTAATTGTCACCGGATAATTAGAGGGAGAAGATTAGAACCACACTGGGTTTCTAATTATGAGGACTAGAGAATCTAGGTCAAGATCTAATTGATCAACTAGGATCAACTTAAACTAGATGAGCTAGAGGAGGCTTCAAAACTTGTGTGACTATTATGGCCAATACCTCAAGTATACCAGCCAGCCGCCCCACCCTCCCCTTAACCGCCACGCATCGCCGTGCTTCTTCCGCCCACTGCCATTCCTTTAACCCAGGTAGACCTCGAAGTCTGGCGCCGGCGAACTTGCACCCCCGCCACCCCTAAGATAGACAAGGAGGCTCATGCTCCGCCTGCACCCGTTGCATCCCTAAGATAGACGAGGAGGCTACTCCGCTGCGACTGCCTCCGCCGGTGGCCTCGGTGCTCCTCCACAACTGCTGCTTCCTCTCCACCTAATTGACTGAAGCAAATTTAAATTTCAGGCGACTGGCATCCAACAAAACTGTTAATTTATCTTGGTTCTACTTATTGTTACAAGGCTGTGAGGCATACGAGAGATTCTTGGCCCCGAGTGTGAGACCTTGGTATCGTACCAAGCGTGCTGCATCTCCTAAGGAGAGGGAATAGTATAAAGAGGCTGCTTGTATCTGCGTTTTCATTTACAATATATTTCATTGTTTTTCAAATATTTTTCTTGTGAATCTACGTAACTGCTTACAGTGAAGAATATTTATGATCCATTAATTAGTCACCTAAATTTGTTGAATAAAGGAATATTTTGGTCCTCACCAAAATATCAAATATTTAGAAAATATGTGAGAACTATTTTTAAAAGCATTAAATCAATCAATTTTTGACCAAATTTGAATCCGCTTTAGTTTAGTCCCAAAATCCAAAGGCACATCCGCATCCTCTTCCCTTGTTCCAGATTCGCTAGAGATAATTTCATTATTCGCATTCTCTTCGATCATGTCATTTAATCCTCTTAGCTCTTTCTTGCCATTCCCATGGGCTCTGACAATCCTTCCGGCGGTGAAATTGGCCCTTTGATCTCGCTTCCCTTATAAATTACATCAATCTTTTTCAGTTGAATGACGAAATTATTTTTGCAATAAAAAATTAACACATGAAACAAACAATCAAATGAAAATTTTATATTTTCTGTATATGTCATTTAGTGGCATGAAGCAATTGCAATCAGTACATGCACATGGATGTTCTCTCTAGCAATCAGAAAATACTAAAGAAAATCTAGCAATCGGTAATCAGTAGCATTAGGCAATCAGCCTGTGTATAAACTGCCACACAACCCAGTATAACCAGGCCATGTTTAATCAGCATAAGCATCTCAATCTCTCTCTC
>NC_041380.1:83756313-83757818 GCF_002162155.2 Triticum dicoccoides
CTCCTGACACCACACACAGTAACAACAGCATATCCACATAGAGGCGGCCGCTCAATCTTTCTCGCTTTCTTTCTACTACTCTCTTATTCATCACTCAAACTCTATCTTTGTTGTTCATCCCTGTTCTTTTGATTGAAGGGACAAGAAGTGGACGTTTTGTTGTGGTGATCTTTTTTTATAAGATGGTGAGAATACCTCTTTGCAAACAAAACCTAATCATGTTCATTCTTTTGAAACCTCCAGTGTGTACCACAACATGTACATCCACTGACAACAGAAATATGTGACCAAAACAGAAGTTAATTTCCAATACCGTTGCCAAACAACTGAATTGGAGTATTTCCAAAGAAATACAATTACCCATATCCTCTTACCCGATCAAAACTGGATTCGACATAAGACACATGCACATAAGCCCTCCTATGAACTGAACCATGAAAATTGACCAACTTGTTGCTGATAGTTATATACCAAACAATTGCACAAGCGCATCAAGCCATCTGCAGACAGAGCTGTCGGCACACCTCGCCTTCGGTTGCCCTCACCACCTTGTCACATTCAAACCAGAGTAGAGACAACCACATCGCACATATCTATAGCCAGTACATGCACCGTTATGTGAGGAGATGATGACCACGTCAGGCCCCTCTAGTGCCACCACGGGATGGTCATCCCCCATGAATTGTTGCTGAGAGAAAATATTCAAGTGTGAACTAAATTTCTTAAACCATGAAGTAAACAAATGGCCGCCCAGCACCGTTCTATGTGATATGATAACCAACTTTTGCAATTCTCAGGCGTCAGGTTGATGTACCTGAACCCATGGAATTCTATAGAACCTCGCGAGTAGCGGCGGTGGTGTCATGTGGACGAAGCTCTGCGTGGAAGCACGCTGGGATTCAGGTGACCTCCACCGGATCGATGAGCTGGACATCCTAGCAATATCCTGAGTGAACCATGAGGGAAAATATAACAATTTAAAAAACAACGCAGCTGAAAAAAATTCCTGACGAACTCGAGGATATGGCCGCACCGTCGGACCCAATTCTCATGCTATGCATAGATCGGGCCGTTGCCCTGGATCTCACGCCCCACGCCTATCCTGCATGCCCATTCCGCCATGCGAAAATAAATCAGAGGTGAGAGAAGAGACAAAAAATCAGATGAAGGTGGGAGGTCAGGTGAGACAAAAAAAAACAAAAGGTGGAAGATGAAATAAAAAACAGTGGAACGGAAGCTACCAAGTCCTTTTTTAGGAGTAGAGATTTCGAATGCAAAATGCAATACATTCGCTCAATCTAAAGCCTTTTATCAACCAGTCACTTGATGTTGCCCGTGCCTCTCACCGCAGCATGCCGTTTGTGTCGTTCATTGGCACCAGAATATGCACAACTACAGTCACCTGGAATTCCACGGCATATCAGGATGATTTAGTGTCATATGTAGGATAACATGCATGCATTATATTACATCTTTAAATTGTGTGTAGCATTTCATATTTATGT
>NC_041380.1:83757940-83759080 GCF_002162155.2 Triticum dicoccoides
ATGCCCCCCTTTGGCCCTAGGGAAGTTCGTCCCTGCACACAGATGAAGTTAGTAATGCCCTTTATTTTATTTTGTACCCCGCACCTCCTTGAAGAATTGTAACCCAACTTCTACTTTTTTAGTGAAAACAAACACTGCACCTGCCAGGCACCTTGGTGGTGTCACTGGATGGGAATGGGCACTCCCGGCACCATCCAAGGCGTCGTGGACATGGTAACTGATGGCAACACAGAACGTGTGAAGATCATCATCATGCTGTGCACGTACAAGTAAGATCTCACTTCTATGGTTCTACCTATCTTTCAAAGAAAAACATGTGTTTATTTAACCACCTATCGGTACAATGCAATGCGTGGAGAGGGTTGGTGTGCCGAAAAACAAACCATCTGTGTCATTCATCGGCAGTGGAACAAGCACCAGTACAATCACGTAGAATTCCACAACATCTCAGTCCGGTTCAACATACTAATCCTTTTCAGACGCTATTGATGCCGAGTACTTCTGTGCGTGCAACATCACATTCGAGGTAAACATGTTCTAGCAGTTATGCCTTCATAAAAAAATGTTTGCTTGGAGCGCCTGGTTGGAACATGGATGGTCCAAAACGGTAGCTTCTTGATGTACAGTGGACCAAAAAACCGGTTGGATTTCATGCACAGTGCTAGGGGCAAAAGCGGGTGATGGGCTCATGAGGAAAAAGAGTGCCTGGTTGATCTTTGGCGGCTGCAAGTGAACGAAGGAGGGCAAGCAAACATAGTTATGAAGAAAAAGCAACAAAGTTCTCGACAGGGGCATGTTTTGAGCTCACCTTTGTGTTCTGATGGCAACAAAGAGAGGGTGAGGATCATCATCACGCCGGACATCTACAAGTAAGATCTCATTTTTATGGTCCTACCTATCTTTCTGACAAAAGCTATGTTTATTTTATCACCCGCCTGTATGATGCAGTGTAGGGAGAGGGTTGTCGTGCCAAGGGAAAAGTTGTTTTGTCGTTCATTGGCAACGGAACAGGCACGACTACAACCACGGGAATTCCACGGCATCTCAGGCCGGTTCAATGTCATATGTAGGATAACATGCATGCATTATATTACATGTTTAAATTTGAGTAACATTTCACATTTAAGCTTGACAATTGAG
>NC_041380.1:83759300-83779990 GCF_002162155.2 Triticum dicoccoides
CATGGCCCCCTTTGTCCCTAGAGAAGCTTCATTTCTGGCCACAGATCAAGTCCGTTATGCCTTTTATGTCGCATTTTAAATAATATTTTTTATTTTGTCATATAGTGTGTCCTGGTTTCTTATTATGCTACACTACATTGCACAACATGTGTAGCTGCCGCAAAGGGGCAATGCCACACGTAAATATTCTATATGATACTTTTATATTTTTTTTAAAAAATAAGGTGTAGTGCAGCCCATTTAAATGATAAAATGCACAGAACCACCACTTTAGCGTCATAGCTCTCGAAAAACCACCACGTAACAAAACGTGATACTTTGCACCATGTCAAAAATTTGACAGTGACAAAAAACACCAGCGGTAGATGCTAAGAGTTTTGATGACGTCACTAATCGGCCAGGCCCACTCGTCAGGCTGGGTTGGAGGAAGAAAATTCCATGTAGGGAAAAATATGTAGCGTCTTCTTCCTCCGCCTATCTCTGCATTTCGTTAAACACCTCGTGTGCATAGTGGGGTGGAGCTCCTGGAATCACCACGAACAGCTCTCTGCCGCCTCCGCCCTCATGCTCGAGCCCCATCGCCCCGTCCCCGCGCTCCACCCCGTCGCCCGGCCGCCATCCAGCTTCACCCCGACGCCCAGTCGTCATCGCGCTCACCCCGACGCCCAGCTGCCCCAGAGCTCCACCCCGACATCGACCCGCCATCCTCGCGTCCACCCCTGGAATCTAGCCGAGCTGCCTCACCCCGTCCCGAGCGTCGTCCAGTTGGTCGTCGTCGGCTTCTCCCCTGCCGCCCCCTCCCCTCATCCATGCTAGCAGTCAGCCCCAATCCCGGTCGCTGCTACTGTCGGACCTTCATCCCCGGGCTGCTGCTGCTGCGGGAGACGCCGGAGCCGGTCCGCTCCATCCTTGCCGCTGACGCCGCTCTTGGGTGACATGTACGTCCTCATCCCCGGCTCCTCCTTCATATGCAGCAGCAGCTGCTGGCTGTACTCCTGCGCGCGTCGACGACGGAGCTAAGCGTGTCCAGTGCGCCTGTGAGCGGGACACCGAGGCCGGGGAGGAGGAGGCGGTGGTGGCGGAGGACGTGAGGGTTCCGTGCGAGGTGAGCTAAAGCTCTAGCCCGAGGCCCTGCTCGAGGCCCGAGGCGCGGTGCATTATCTCCGGCGCACCCGGATCCCGCCATCAGCCACAGGAGCAGCAGTGATGTCAGGGGCGACGGCCTTGGCGGGCTTCTTGCACCGCAAGGCACAGTGATAGTGCCATCGTCTCCTTTGATGTTCTTCAGATACAGGTGCTGGAACGAGTAAAAAGCGGACAATAAAAAACAATGTACGCACAGTGAGTAAAAAATAGTACGATCATGAACTAATTAACTGATAGCTTCATATAATCGAATTTGCAATCGTATGATTTGTTACTGAGTGACCATAAACAACCTATCTGTATATTAAGGATGCCCTCAACCTGTCTAAATAGACAGCCACACGGTGTCACAGTCCATGTTTTTGTTATGAAAGCAACTTAATATTATTAGGAGGCCAAAGGCAACATATATACAAGTACATGAGAATGCCAAAAGGCTAGAATGCAAAAGACCAAAAGTCATCACTAATATAACTTTAACACCCCCCCTCAAACTCATGGTGTTCGATGCTATTGCACAAATGAAAAACAATAAGGCTCCCGGACCGGATGGGTTCTCGGCTGAGTTCTATAAAAAGTGCTGGCACATTATTAAGGGGAATTTACTACCTATGTTTTATGATCTATTCTCTGGACAGGTTCAATTATTTCACCTGAATTTTGGAACTATCACATTGCTCCCTAAGAAAACGGATGCTGTGAGAATTGAGCAGTTCAGACCGATCTGCCTCCTCAATGTTAGTTTCAAAATCTTCACCAAGGTCGGGACCAGTAGGCTCACACAGATTGCGCATTCTGTGGTGCAACAATCCCAAACTGCTTTCATATCGGACAGGAACATCCTTGAAGGGGTGGTTGTTCTTCATGAAACGCTCCATGAAATCCATTCCAAAAAATTAGATGGAGTAATTTTTAAGGTGGATTTCGAAAAAGCGTATGATAAGGTCAAATGGTCATTCCTCCAACAGGCATTGCGTATGAAGGGTTTTGATGAAGCCTGGCGCCGACAGGTCGAATCCTTTACGCAAAAAGGGAGTGTGAGAATTAAAGTGAATGACGATATCGGTCATTACTTCCAGACACATAAAGGCCTCAGACAAGGAGATCCGATGTCCCCTATCTTGTGTAACATTGTGGTGGATATGTTAGCAATTTTGATAGGGAGGGCTAAGGAGAATGGTCAAGTGGGTGGTTTGGTACCTCATCTCGTTGATGGAGGTGTTTCCATCCTTCAATACGCAGATGATACAATCATCTTTATGGAGCATGATTTGGCCAAGGCGAGAAATATGAAGCTGGTGTTATGCCTTTTTGAACAATTGACCGGGTTAAAGATTAACTTTCATAAAAGCGAGTTGTTTTGCTTTGGTAGAGCCAAAGACGACCAGGAGTCTTACAGGCAATTGTTTGGGTGCGAGTTGGGGAGTTTACCTTTCTCATACCTTGGTATTCCGATACACCATTGTAGGCTGACAAACAGAGAATGGAAGTGCATCGATGATCGATTTGAGAAAAAACTGAGCTGCTGAAAGGGTAAGCTCATGTCATACGGAGGCCGTTTGATATTGATTAATTCGGTGCTCACGAGTATGCCTATGTTCCTCTTATCGTTTTTTGAGGTCCCAGTTGGTGTTAGGAAAAGACTGGACTTCTATCGGTCGCGTTTCTTCTGGCAGGGTGATGATCTTAAAAGAAAATACCGACTTGCTAAATGGGACATCATCTGTCGACCGAAAGACCAAGGGGGTCTTAGTATTGAAAATCTTGAAGTCAAGAACAGATGCCTTCTTAGTAAGTGGTTGTGGAAGCTTTCTTCCGGAACTGAGGCCATGTGGGCACAGATCCTCCGCAACAAGTACCTCTAGACTAAAACATTGTCCCAGGTCACAGTCAGACCGACTGATTCGCCTTTCTGGAAAGGACTAATGAAAGTCAAACAATCATTGTTCAATAGGACGAGATTTGTTATTGGAAACGGTGCAAGTACACGTTTCTGGGAGGATACTTGGCTTGGCAACTCACCTTTAGCCATTCAATATCCGTCTTTATATCGGATTGCTCAACGACATGAGGTATTTGTGGCAACGGTATTTCAATCTACCCCCCTTAATATTCAGTTTAGACGGTCGCTAGTGGGCGATCGTTGGGAAGAATGGCTCCATCTAGTTAAGAGACTGATGGACGTTCAACTTTCTCACCAACCCGATGAATTACGCTGGAAGTTGACTAGGTCTGGAGTATTTACAGTTAAATCAATGTATATTGATGTTATTAATTCGAACTCCATTCCAACTTCCAAGTATGTTTGGGCAGTCAAAGTTCCTTTGAAAATTAAAGTGTTTATGTGATTTGTCCATAAACAAGTTATTTTAACAAAGGACAACTTGATAAAGCGTAATTGGACAGGACCTACTAGGTGTAGTTTCTGTGATCGGGATGAGACGATTAAGCATTTATTCTTTGATTGTCCGTTGGCCAAAGTCCTTTGGCGGATTGTCCATATTGCTTTTAATATTACTCCACCGACTTCGGTCAATGCATTATTTGGGACATGGCTTAATGGGGTTGAGCCTGACTTAGCAAGACATATTCGGGTTGGAGTTTGCGCTTTGTTGTGAACTATCTGGAATTGCAGAAATGATTTGGTTTTTAACAGAACATCACGGATTCATTTTTTGCAGGTTATTTTCCGAGCTACGGCAGTGATCCGTTCGTGGTCGCTACTCACTCCGATGGAGGCCAGGGAGTATTTGGTTACTGGATCTATCCGTTGGGAGATGGTAGCTCGGGATATCTTCAACCGGTTTGGATGGCGGTCATGTAATAGGATAGGCAATTAGTTTACCTATCTATTTTTAGCCAGCCGGTTGTGGCATCTTTTCCTGGCTAGTTTGTGTATCTAGTCTTTTTCAGCTCTGTGTGATCTGCATTTTCCTTCTATCAACTGGAGACTTTGGAACCTTGTTGACACCTTTTGTTATTTGGTTAATAAGATGGCCATATGCATCACTCTGATGCAGAGGCCGGGGAGCCCCCCCTTTCCGAAAAAAACTCATGGTGGATCCACAACACTGAGTTTGGAGAGGTGAAATATATGGTGTGCTCTAGTCTGTGCCTTCGTGAAGAAGTCCGCTAGCTGTAACTCGGAAGATACATACTGAAGAACAATAACATGATCTTGCACAGCAGCGCGCACGTAGGTGTTGGAAATATGCCCTAGAGGCAATAATAAAAGTGTTATTATTATATTTCTTTGTTCATGATAATAGTCTTTTATTCATGCTATAACTGTATTATCCGGAAATCGTAATACACGTGTGAATACATAGACCACAATATGTCCCTAGTGAGCCTCTAGTTGACTAGCTCGTTGTGATCAACAGATAGTCATGGTTTCCTGGCTATGGACATTGGATGTCGTTGATGACGGGATCACTTCATTAGGAGAATGATGTGATGGACAAGACCCAATCCTAAGCATAGCACAAAGATCGTGTAGTTCGTTTGCTAGAGCTTTGCCAATGTCAAGTATCTCTTCCTTTGACCATGAGATCGTGTAACTCCTGGATACCGTAGGAGTGCTTTGGGTGTATCAAACGTCACAACGTAACTGGGTGACTATAAAGGTGCACTACAGGTATCTCCGAAAGTATCTATTGTTTTATGCGGATCGAGACTGGGATTTGTCACTCCGTGTAAACGGAGAGGTATCTCTTGGCCCACTCAGTAAGACATCATCATATGCGCAATGTGACCAAGGAGTTGATCACGGGATGATGTGTTACGGAACGAGTAAAGTGACTTGCCGGTAACGAGATTGAACAAGGTATCGGTATACCGACGATCGAATCTCGGGCAAGTAAAATACCGCTAGACAAAGGGAATTGTATACGGGATCGATTGAGTCCTTGACATCGTGGTTCATCCGATGAGATCATCGTGGAACATGTGGGAGCCAACATGGGTATCCAGATCCCGCTGTTGGTTATTGACCGGAGAACGTCTCGGTCATGTCTGCATGTCTCCCGAACCCGTAGGGTCTACACACTTAAGGTTCGATGACGCTAGGGTTATAAAGGAAGCTTGTATGTGGTTACCGAATGTTGTTCGGAGTCCCGGATGAGATCCCGGACGTCACGAGGAGTTCCGGAATGGTTCGGAGGTAAAGATTTATATATAGGAAGTCCTGTTTCGGCCATCGGGACAAGTTTCGGGGTCATCGGTATTGTACCGGGACCACCGGAAGGGTCCGGGGGGCCCACCGGGTGGGGCCACCTGCCCCGGGGGGCCACATGGGCTGTAGGGGGTGTGCCTTGGCCCACATGGGCCAAGGGCACCAGCCCCAAGAGGCCCATGCGCCTAGGGAACCCTAGAGGGAAGAGTCCTCGAGGGGGAAGGCACCTCCGAGGTGCCTTGGGGAGGATGGACTCCTCCCCCCCCCTCTTGGCCGCCGCACTAGATGCCATCTGGAGGCTGGCCGCCGCCCCTTGGGGTGGGAAACCCTAAAGGGGGCGCAGCCCTCCCCTTCCCCTATATATATGAGGCCTAGGGGCTGCCCAGAAAACGCGATTTGATCTCTGGTTGGTGCAGCCCTGCCCCTCTCCCTCCTCCTCCTCTCCCATGGTGCTTGGCGAAGCCCTGCTGGATTGCCACACTCCTCCACCACCACCACGCCGTTGTGCTGCTGTTGGATGGAGTCTTCCTCAACCTCTCCCTCTCTCCTTGCTGGATCAAGGCGTGGGAGACGTCACCGGGCTGTACGTGTGTTGAACGCGGAGGTGCCGTGCGTTCGGCACTTGATCATCGGTGATTTGAATCACGACGAGTACGACTCCATCAACCCCGTTCACTTGAACGCTTCCGCTTAGCGATCTACAAGGGTATGTAGATGCACTCTCGTCCCCTTTCTACTCGTTGCTGGTCTCTCCATAGATAGATCTTGGTGACGCGTAGGAAAATTTTGAATTTCTGCTACGTTCCCCAACAGTGGCATCATGAGCTAGGTCTATTGCGTAGATTCTTTGCACGAGTAGAACACAAAGTAGTTGTGGGCGTTGATGTTGTTCAATATGCTTACCGTTACTAGTCCAATATTGTTTCAACAGTATTGTGGGATGAAGCGGCCCGGACCGACCTTACACGTACTCTTACGTGAGACAGGTTCCACCGATTGACATGCACTTGGTGCATAAGGTGGCTAGCGGGTGCCAGTCTCTCCCACTTTAGTCGGAACGGATTCGATGAAAAGGGTCCTTATGAAGGGTAAATAGCAATTGGCATATCACGTTGTGGTTTTGCGTAGGTAAGAAACGTTCTTGCTAGAAACCCATAGCAGCCACGTAAAACATGCAAACAACAATTAGAGGACGTCTAACTTGTTTTTGCAGGGTATGCTATGTGATGTGATATGGTCAAAAGGATGTGATGAATGATATATGTGATGTATGAGATTGATCATGTTCTTGTAATAGGATTCACGACTTGCATGTCGATGAGTATGACAACCGGCAGGAGCCATAGGAGTTGTCTTTATTTTTTGTATGACCTGCGTGTCATTGAAGAACGCCATGTAAACTACTTTACTTTATTGCTAAACGCGTTAGTCATAGAAGTAGAAGTAGTCGTTGGCGTGACAACTTCATGAAGACACGATGATGGAGATCATGGTGTCAAGCCAGTGACAAGATGATCATGGAGCCCCGAAGATGAAGATCAAAGGAGCTATATGATATTGGCCATATCATGTCACTACTCTATTTGATTGCATGTGATGTTTATCATGTTTATGCATCTTGTTTACTTAGGACGACGGTAGTAAATAAGATGATCCCTTACAAAATTTCAAGAAGTGTTCTCCCCTAACTGTGCACCGTTGCTACAGTTCGTCGCTTCTAAGCACCACGTGATGATCGGATGTGATGGATTCTTACGTTCACATACAACGGGTGTAAGACAGTTTTACACAGCGAAAACACTTAGGGTTAACTTGACGAGCCTAGCATGTGCAGACATGGCCTCGGAACACGGAGACCGAAAGGTTGAGCATGAGTCGTATAGTAGATACGATCAACATGAAGATGTTCACCGACGTTAACTAGTCCGTCTCACGTGATGATCGGACACGGCCTAGTTGACTCGGATCATGTGATCACTTAGATGACCAGAGGGATGTCTATCTGAGTGGGAGTTCATAAGATGAACTTAATTATCCTGAACATAGTCAAAAGACCTTTTGCAAATTATGTCGTAGTTCACGCTATAGTTCTACTGTTTTAGATATGTTCCTAGAGAAAATATAGTTGAAAGTTGAAAGTAGCAATTATGCAGACAGTAGAAAGCTTATGTCCTTAATGCACTGCTCAGTGTGCCGAACCCCAAACGTCGTTTGTGGAAGTTGCGAACATCGGACATACACGTTTTGATAACTACGTGATAGTTCAGTTAAATGGTTTAAGTAGAGGCACCAAAGACATTTTCGAAATGTCGCGGAACATATGAGATGTTTCGAGGGCTGAAATTGGGATTTCAGGCTCGTGCCCACGTCAAGAGGTATGAGACCTCCGACGATTTTCTTAGCCTGCAAACTAAGGGAGAAAAGCTCAATCGTTGAGCTTGTGCTCAGATTGTCTGAGTGCAACAATCACTTGAATCGAGTGGGAGTTGATCTTCTAGATGAGATAGTGATGTTTCCCCAAAGTCATTGCCACCAAGCTGCTAGAGCTTCGTGATGAACTATAACATATCAGGGATAAATAAGATGATCCTTGAGGTATTCACGATGTTTGACACCGCGAAAGTAGAAATTAAGAAGGAGCATCAATTGTTGATGGTTGGTGAAACCACTAGTTTCAAGAAGGGCAAGGGAACAAAGGGATACTTCATGAAACGGCAATTCAGCTGCTGCTCAAGTGAAGAAACCCAAGGTTGAACCCAAACCCGAGACTAAGTGCTTCTGTAATAAGGGGAACAACCACTGGAGCAGCATTACCCTAGATACTTGGTAGATGAGAAGGCTGGCAAGGTCAATAGAAGTATATTGGATATACATTATGTTAATGTGTACTTTACTAGTACTCCTAGTAGCACCAGGGTATTAGATACCGGTTCGGTTGCTAAGCGTTAGTAACTCGAAATAAAAGGCTACGGAATAAACGGAGACTAGCTAAAGGAGAGCTGACGATATGTGTTGGAAGTGTTTCCAAGTTTGATATAATCAAACATCGCACGCTCCCTCTACCATCAAGATTAGTATTAAACCTGAATGGTTTGTTGAATCTCGATCGTAGTGATACACATTTTCATGCCAAAAGATATAAGATAGTAATGATAGTACCACTTACTTGTGGCACTGCCATGTAAGTCATAATGATATAAAACGCATGAAGAAGCTCCATGTTGATGGATCTTTGGACTCACTCGTTTTGAAAAGTTTGAGACATGCGAACCATGTCTATTGGTGTATATGCATGAAGAAACTCCATGCAAATGGATCGTTTGGACTCACTTGATTTTGAATCACTTGAGATATGCAAATCATACCACATGGGCAAGATGACTGAAAAGCCTCGTTTTCAGTAAGATGGAACAAGATAGCAACTTGTAGGAAGTAACACATTTTGATGTGTGCAGTCCAATGAGTGCTGAGGCATGCAGTGAATATCGTTATGTTCTTACTTCACAGATGATTCAAGTAGATGTTGAGAATATTTACTTGATGAAACACAAGTCTGAATTATTGAATGGTTCAAGTAATTTCAGAGTGAAGTAGCAGATCATTGTGACAAGAGGATAAAATTTCTATGATATGATCATAGAGATGAATATCTGAGTTACGAGCTTTGGCACGCAATTAAGACATTGTGGAAATTGTTTCACAATTAATACCACCTGGAACACCATAGTTTGATGGTGTGTCCGAACATCATAGTTGCACCCTATTGGATATGGTGCGTACCATGATGTCTCTTATCGAATTACCACTATCATTTATGGGTTAGGCATTAGAGACAACCACATTCACTTTAAATAGGGCACCACGTAATTCCGTTGAGATGACACCGTATGAATTGTGGTTTAGAGAAACCTAAGTTGTCGTTTCTTAAAGGTTTGGGGCTGCGACGCTTATGTGGAAAAGTTTCAGGTTGATAAGCTCGAACCCAAAGCGGATAAAATGCATCTTCATAGGAAACCCAAAACAGTTGGGTATACCTCCTAATTCAGATCCGAAAGCAATATGGGTTGTTTCTAGAATCGGGTCCTTTCTCGAGAAAAAGTTTCTCTCGAAAGAATTGAGAGGGAGGATGGTGGAGACTTGATGAGGTTATTGAACCGTCTCTTCAACAAGTGTGTAGCAGGGCACAGGAAGTTGTTCCTGTGGCACCTACACCAATATAAGTGGAAGCTTATGATATTGATCATGAAACTTCGGATCAAGTCACTACCAAACCTCGTGGGATGACAAGGATGCGTACTACTTCAGAGTGGTACGTAATCCTGTCTTGAAGGTCATGTTGCTAGACAACAATGAACCTACGAGCTATGGAGAAGCGATGGTGGGCCCAAATTCCGATAAATGGTTAGAAGCCATGAAATCCGAGATAGTATCCATATATCAGAACAAAGCATGGACTTTGATGGACTTGCCCGATGATCGGCAATCCATTGAGATAAATGGATCTTTTCAAAAGGAAGACGGACAATGATGGTAAATGTCACCATTAAGAAAGCTCGACTTGTCGTTAAGATGTTTTTCGACAAGTTCAAGGAGTTGACTACGATGAGATTTTCTCATCCGTAGCGATGCTTAAAGTCCGTCGGATTCATGTTAGCATTAGCTGTATTTATGAAATCTGGCAGATGGATGTCAAAACGAGTTTCCTTACTAGTTTTCGTAAGGAAAGGTTGTATGCAATACAATCAGAAAAGTTTTGTTGATCCTAAGGATGCTAAAAGGTATGCTAGCACCAGCGATCCTTCTAAGGACTGGAGTGAGCATCTCGGAGTTGGAATGTATGCTTTGATGATGATCAAAGATTTTGGTATATACAAAGTTTATGAGAAACTTGTATTTCCAAAGAAGTGAGTGGGAGCACTATAGAATTTCTGAGGAGATATGTTGTTGACATATTGATGATCAGAAATGACGTAGAATTTCTGGAAAGCATATAAGGTTATTTTGAAAGTGTCTTTCAATGGAAAGCCTGGATTAAGCTACTTGAACATTGAGCATCAAGATCTATAAGGATAGATCAAAATGCTTAATAATACTTTCAAATGAGCACATACCTTGACATGATCTTGAAGGTGTTCAAGATGGACCAGTCAGAGAAGGAGTTTTTGCCTGAGTTGTAAGGTACGAAGTTAAGACTTAAAGCTCGACCACGGCAGAATAGAGAGAAAGGACGAAGGTCGTCCCCTATGCTTAAGACGTAGGCTCTTCAGTATGCTATGTTGTGTACCGCACCTGAAGTGTGCCTTGCCATGAGTCAGTCAAGGGGTACAAGAGTGATCCAAGAATGGCTCACAGGACAACGGTCAAAGTTATCCTTAGTAACTAGTGGACTAAGGAATTTTCTCGATTATGGAGGTGGTAAAAGAGTTCGTCGTAAAGGTTACGACGATGCAAGCTTGACACCTATCCGGATAGCTCTGAGTAGAGAAACCGGATACATATAATGGAGCAATAATTTAGAATAGCTCCAAGTAGAACAGTTATTTGGAATAGCTCCAAATAGAGCGTGGTAGCTGCATCTAGGAGATGACATAGAGATTTGCAAAGCACACACGGATCTGAAAGGTTCAGACCCGTTGACTAAAGCCTCTCTCACAAGCAACATGATCAAACATAAAACTCATTGAGTGTTAATCACATAGTGATGTGAACTAGACTACTGACTCTAGTAAACTCTTGGGTGTTAGTCACATGGCGATGTGACCTGTGAGTGTTAATCACATGGCGATGTGAACTAGATTATTGACTCTAGTGCAAGTGGGAGACTGTTGGAAATATGCCCTAGAGGCAATAATAAAAGTGTTATTATTATATTTCTTTGTTCATGATAATAGTCTTTTATTCATGCTATAACTGTATTATCCGGAAATCGTAATACACGTGTGAATACATAGACCACAATATGTCCCTAGTGAGCCTCTAGTTGACTAGCTCGTTGTGATCAACAGATAGTCATGGTTTCCTGGCTATGGACATTGGATGTCATTGATGACAGGATCACTTCATTAGGAGAATGATGTGATGGACAAGACCCAATCCTAAGCATAGCACAAAGATCGTGTAGTTCGTTTGCTAGAGCTTTGCCAATGTCAAGTATCTCTTCCTTTGACCATGAGATCGTGTAACTCATGGATACCGTAGGAGTGCTTTGGGTGTATCAAACGTCACAACGTAACTGGGTGACTATAAAGGTGCACTACAGGTATCTCCGAAAGTATCTATTGTTTTATGCGGATCGAGACTGGGATTTGTCACTCCGTGTAAACGGAGAGGTATCTCTTGGCCCACTCAGTAAGACATCATCATATGCGCAATGTGACCAAGGAGTTGATCACGGGATGATGTGTTACGGAACGAGTAAAGTGACTTGCCGGTAACGAGATTGAACAAGGTATCGGTATACCGACGATCGAATCTCGGGCAAGTAAAATACCGCTAGACAAAGGGAATTGTATACGGGATCGATTGAGTCCTTGACATCGTGGTTCATCCGATGAGATCATCGTGGAACATGTGGGAGCCAACATGGGTATCCAGATCCCGCTGTTGGTTATTGACCGAAGAACGTCTCGGTCATGTCTGCATGTCTCCCGAACCCGTAGGGTCTACACACTTAAGGTTCGATGACGCTAGGGTTATAAAGGAAGCTTGTATGTGGTTACCGAATGTTGTTCGGAGTCCCGGATGAGATCTCGGACGTCACGAGGAGTTCCGGAATGGTCCGGAGGTAAAGATTTATATATAGGAAGTCCTGTTTCGGCCATCGGGACAAGTTTCGGGGTCATCGGTATTGTACCGGGACCACCGGAAGGGTCCGGGGGGCCCACCGGGTGGGGCCACCTGCCCCGGGGGGCCACATGGGCTGTAGGGGGTGCGCCTTGGCCCACATGGGCCAAGGGCACCAGCCCCAAGAGGCCCATGCGCCTAGGGAACCCTAGAGGGAAGAGTCCTCGAGGGGGAAGGCACCTCCGAGGTGCCTTGGGGAGGATGGACTCCTCCCCCCCCCCTCTTGGCCGCCGCACCAGATGCCATCTGGAGGCTGGCCGCCGCCCCTTGGGGTGGGAAACCCTAAAGGGGGCGCAGCCCTCCCCTTCCCCTATATATATGAGGCCTAGGGGCTGCCCAGAAAACGCGATTTGATCTCTGGTTGGTGCAGCCCTGCCCCTCTCCCTCCTCCTCCTCTCCCATGGTGCTTGGCAAAGCCCTGCTGGATTGCCACGCTCCTCCACCACCACCACGCCGTTGTGCTGCTGTTGGATGGAGTCTTCCTCAACCTCTCCCTCTCTCCTTGCTGGATCAAGGCGTGGGAGACGTCACCGGGCTGTACGTGTGTTGAACGCGGAGGTGCCGTGCGTTCGGCACTTGATCATCGGTGATTTGAATCACGACGAGTATGACTCCATCAACCCCGTTCACTTGAACGCTTCCGCTTAGCGATCTACAAGGGTATGTAGATGCACTCTCCTCCCCTTTCTACTCGTTGCTGGTCTCTCCATAGATAGATCTTGGTGACGCGTAGGAAAATTTTGAATTTCTGCTACGTTCCCCAACAGTAGGAAGCATCAACACCAATATGCTTGGTAAGCTCATGCTTCATGGGGTCCCGCGCAATGTTGATAGCACTTGTACTGTCGCACAAGAGAGTGGTAGGTGTAGTAACAGAAACACCAAAATCCTCGAGTAGCCATCGTAACCAAGTTACCTCTGCCGTCAGAAGAGCCATAGCTCTCAACTCGGCCTCAGCACTTGAACGGGAAACTGCAGTCTGTTTCTTCGCCTTCCAGGCAATGAGAGAACCACCAAGAAAAACACAGTAAGCAGAAAGTGAACGGCGATCTGAAGGATCACTAGCCCACGTAGCATCTGAATAGGCCTGGAGCTGTAATGAGCTAGAACGGGGGAAAAAGAGACGATGAGAGATCGTGCCACGAAGATATCGTAGAACACGAAGAAGGTGACTATAGTGAACTGAAGTGGGAGCGGAAACAAACTGGCTCAAAATATGGACAGGATATGAGATATTTGGACGAGTGATAGCAAGATAGACAAGACTCCCAACAAGATGAGGGTAACGTGTCGGATCAGACAGGAGCTCGCCATCAGAAGCGCAAAGGTTAACATTGAGCTCCATAGGAGTCTCAGCAGTGCGCTCATCACTAAGAGCCGCACGAGCAAGAAGATCATGAATATACTTTTCTTGAGAAATATAAAAGCCATTAGAGGTGGAAGAAACCTCAATCCCAAGAAAGTAACATAGAGGACCAAGATCAGACATAAGAAATTGCTCACTGAGACGGGCCTTAACAAAGGCAATGTACTCAGAATCATCGCTAGTGATGATCATGTCATCAACATATAAAATAAGAAGAGTGCGACCACGATAAGAAAGGTGGACAAACAGTGCTGGATCATGAGCGCTGGGCGAAAAACCAGCTGCAGTGACCATAGAGGCAAAACGCTCAAAACAAGCACGGGGGGCTTGCTTAAGGCCATATAGAGAGCGACGAAGACGGCAAACCATGCCATCAGGAACTGAATACCCAGGTGGTGGCTGCATATAAACTTCCTCACGCAACTCACCATTAAGAAAAGCATTCTTAACATCAAGCTGAGACACAGACCAGTGGCGAACAGAGGCCACGGCAAGAAGTGTGCGGACAGTAGTCATATGGGCCACAGGAGCAAAAGTCTCATCGTAATCACGACCATGCTCCTGCTGAAAGCCACGAGCCACAAGACGAGCTTTATAACGCTCAAGAGAACCATTTGAGGGAGTCTTAATCTTATAGACCCACTTACAAGTGATGGGACGAACACGGGGAGGAAGAGAAACCAGGTCCCACATGCCATTGCGCTCAAGGGCAGCAATCTCCTCTGCCATCGCAAACTGCCATTCAGGATGAACAATAGCATCTCGATAAGAAGTCGGCTCACGAACGGTGGAAAGACCATAGTGAGAAGGAGAATAACGGTCAGGGGGCGGACAAGGCCGAGAACGAAGACCATAAGTCGGGTGAGAGGAGGAAGACAACACATCAGAAGTAGAGGGCACATCTATAGACTTATCCACAACACGTGAACGGCGAGTATAATGGAAAGGAAATGAGAGAAGAGGTGGAATCACTGAAGGTGGAGACGGGGAATATATCGATGATGAAGGAGAAGGGGAAGGTATCGGTGATGAAGGTGGAGAAGGGGAAGATATCGACGATGAAGGTGGAGAGTCATGCGATGAGGGAGGAGAAGAAAACATAGGAGAAGACGGGGTCAGATCTGCAACAGCAGGACGAGGAGTAGGAATACTGGGCACAAAGGGTGGTGTATCTGGAAATGTAAGAAAAGAGATGTCCTCCATAGAAAAAGCCGAGCGGGATGGACGTGGGTAGAAGGGACAAGATTCATCAAAGGTCACATCCCGGGAAATACGCATCCGGCGACCGACATGATCCCAACACCGATAGCCCTTATGCTCATCACTGTATCCAAGAAAGACACACTCAACAGACTAAGCGGTCAGCTTGATGCGTTCACGAGGGGAAAGCAAAATATAGCAAACGCAACCAAACGAACAGAGCGCCGAATAATCAGGAGAACGACCAAAAAGATGCTCGAGAGGAATACCACCCTGTAGAGCACCAGAAGGTTGAATGTTGATGAGATAGGTGGAAGTGGTAACAGCCTCGGCCCAGAAGTGAGGCGGAAGAGAGGCAGCAATCAGCATTGCACGCGCCGTCTCAAGAAGGTGACGATGCTTGCGCTCAGCCACACCATTTTGAGCATGAGCACCAGGGCAAGAGAACTAAGTAAGAGTACCCTGCTCAGCAAGAAATCCTCGCAGTGCATGGGAGATATACTCACCAGCTGAATCTGCGCGAAAAACACGAATAGTAGTGGAAAACTGGGTATGAACCATGCCGGCAAATTTTTTATATATAGGTAAGACCTCACTACGAGAAGACATGAAATAGATCCAAGTGTACCGAGAAAAATCATCTATAAAGATAATATAGTAGCGATGACCCCCTTTCGAAGTGAAGGGAGCCGGACCCCAAACATCAGAGTGAATGAGATCAAAAGGACGCTCGGACACCGACTCACTGTAAGGGTAGGGTAGCTGAATCTTCTTACCAAGCCAACAACCCAGACAATCCAATGAAGCGTTACTAGAGACAGACCCCAGAACACCGCGATGAACCAAAGATGAGAGATGAGAACCACATAAATGGCCAAGACGATGATGCCACTGCTGAAAAGAGCTGGTAGATGCAGCTATAGGGGGTGCGAGACTGGCGGCGGTGGCAGCGGAGGGAAGACGAAGCCAGTCAATCTCCCAGAGACCATCAGAGCGTCGAGGGCCAGCACCAAGCAGAGCGCCCGTGCGACGATCCTGAATAGAACATGAATCAAAGTCGAGAATGACCCTACAACTGGAGTCAACAATCTGACCACCAGATATAAGCTGCATGGTAAGTCGAGGAACATGAGCGACAGAGGGAACATGAAATGAAGAAGTGCTAAGAGTGCCTCGACTAGCTACAGGGAGGGGAGTGCCATCAGCTGTAAGAACACGAACATGAGACTCCATAGGTTGAACAGAGGTCAAAGTGGAGGAATCATAAGTCATATGAAAAGACGCTCCAGTATCAAGAATCCATGGGGATGTACCTGAATGAGTGGAAGGTGGTTTCTCAGTGCCAGAAGAGTTAGCCACAGAACCTGTAGAAACCGTCGGTGAAGAATCCCAAGCATCAAGCATGCATTTCAGTTGTGCAATCTCATGCGCAGACAAGGACACGGCCGAAGAGGTCGTGGTAGAAACACCTGCCGATGATGAGCAGTCGCCTCCACCAGTGGAAGCTGCGTGCAGAGTCGACCGGGAGTAGTGAGTCGACGTAGAGCCGCATGAGAAAGCCACTGAGGGTGTCGACGTAGAGAGGTCACCGCCAAACGCGGAAGCCGCGAGAGGAGTCGACGTAGAGCGACAATCACCAGGTGCGGAAGTCGTGGGAAGAGTCGATGTAGAGCGGCCACTACCGTGCACGGAAGCCGCAAGAGGAGTCGACGTATAGCGACCAACACAGCCTGTTGAAGACTCTGAAGGGGACAACATCGCAGACGGACATGCATCAAGCACCGAGCGATAGCGCATGTGCGAGACTGGATCAATATAGGGAACGCCTTCGAAAGTCTGTGGATGGCGACGAAGACGCAGGCCCGACCGAAATATCATGCCAGTTTCTTTTTCTTCCATTTTTTTGTGACAACAGCAGAAAGATCAGGCAACAGCCGAAGAATCAGACCTCAGGCCAATAGCCGAGTCCCAAAGGCAGCACCCCAGGCCAAAAACGAAGCAGAGCAACTGCGGCGACTCGATTCAATCCAGCAGACGAACAACCGAGGCGGAGCAGTTGACCTCCGATAGCTGTTGCCTCTGCTTGATCTGGAGAGCTCTCGATCTGGAGCGGATGGATGCCTGGACACGAAACAGCAGCAGCTATGAACGCATGCGCGACCACTCGAGCGCCCGCGGACAGCAGCGGCGTGGACGAGGCGATGGCCGACAGCGCCGCGGAAGGCAGCAACGGCGCGGAGGAGGCCGGCGGCCGACGGCGCCGCGGAAGGCAGCAGGGGCACGGACGAGGCCGGCAGCCGGCAGCCGCGGAGGAAGACAAACAGCCGGCGGCGACCTTGGAGGAATACAAGCGGCCAGCGGCTTGATCGATCAGGACACACTCCGATAGGATCCAACACAGCGATGGATCAGCTAATTAGCGCGTGTAGCTGGAGATGGACATACCCAAAAGCAAAATCACAGCCGGCAGGAAAGAGAGCAACGGCGGCCGTGCAGGAGATTGGATCGGGAGTAGCACGAGTTGCGACGTGCGAAAAAAATACCTAGAGCTCTAATACCATGTTACGAAAGCAACTTGATATTATTAGGAGGTCAAAGGCAACATATATACAAATACATGAGGATGCCAAAAGGCTAGAATGCAAAAGACGAAAAGTCATCACTAATATAACTCTAACAGTTTTAAGTGTGCGTTGGACTAACGAATTGCTACCTCTGTCAAATTCAAACATGATTGCAGCCTTGCAGCTCACAAAATAATACTCATGTGCAGCAAAGGGAAATTTCGTGACCAACATCCTAGTCATCCATGGAAAAACCCACGGGGTCGAATTTCATGACCAACATCTAGTCTGGATACCATACTTTGATTGACGAGCAGAACCGCTTATACAGGAAAGAACAAGGTAAAACTCCTGACCCATGGGTGTTGTCTCTGGCTGGAAATCGCGGTGGTGATAATGGTCATGGACGATGCTGCCGAGCTCGAGATCTACCTTCTCAACTAGTTCCCCCGATAGTAGCCGTTGGAACTCACCGCGATGATGGTGGTGGTGCTCATGATTGGAATCATTGAGCACAAGCTCTTAGATGCAGATCGAAAATAAATAAATAAGCAGAGGCAAGCACGGCAGCAACATCAAGCAGAGAGGAGTACCTGGTGGTGGCAGGAAGAAGCCGAGTCGCCAGGGTTGGGCGGATCAGGGATGCCTCGTCAGTGCCCTGGCAGAGAGAAGGGGGCCAGCGGCGAAGATGGGGCCGCAAAGGAGAGGGTGGGAAGAGGGGGGGAGGAAGGATGGGAGGCCCTTTTTAATATATTTTTTTGCGCGGCGTGCAAAAAAAACTCACGGCCGCGACATATATTTACCACGTTTTATTATTTTGCACGTTTGTGGTAAGTTTTAGCTCATTGGTCATTATTCACGCGTGTAGCGGCGGGCAAAGCAAAATACAATCGTCTTTGTAGTGGAGCTGGGAGAGGCAAGCATAAGGGACGAAGACGGGGGTAACATGTCGGATGCGATCATACCAGCACTAAAGCACCGGATCCCATCAGAACTCCGAAGTTAAGCATGCTTGGGCGGGCGGCGCAGTGGGAGGGGTCAGACGGCGATGGCAAGAGTGAAGGGAGTCGTGGGAGAGACCCGAGCTTGTCATGGCCTATCTGGATTGAGCGAGCCACTTGACCCAACCAATCCAGTCCCGCTTTTCTTTTTCCCCGATCATGAACTGTTGCAGAAACAGTATGTCGGCCAACGTGGCATGCGCGAGCATCCGCACCTTACGCAACGCTTATTGTGTTTGATTAGGCACGAGTTAATGGAATCTGACTAATATAAGAATAATAAGATTTCTAAGACATGGTTAATAGAAAAAAATCAAGCCGTTGGAAATTATACGACAGACTGTGTCGCAAAATTGGGTCCTACAACAACACCAACACCAGGAGATTACAACTACTGCAAGATATACGACTATAAGGTGGGTTGACCCATTGGCCTTAAATTTTTGGGTTGGTTCAGCGACTCGGCTCATTCCCATCCTGACACCTTTCCATGGTGCTCCTTCTCGAAGTCGTTGGCATTTGTGGCTGCGGTGGCGAGTGTGGCAAGAAGTGATATGTGCATTCCTCCAGTATCTTCTCGAGCTTTAGCGTCACTGTCGATGCAGATCTAGCTAATGTTGACGTCGATATCGTCTCATACACTGTCAAGCCTAGCGAAGAGGTCGTCTAATTTGACTAAACTTTTGTCCAACATCTTGTAGACCTCCTTCGTAGCCATCGACGCAATATGCTGTTCCTTGAGCTTACGGTCGATGTTCTCGTCGAAGCCACTTCGGAGAAACTCGTAGATGTGCCACCCTTCGGTGGTCAACTCCTCCATCGCCTCATGTAGCCGACACAGCTTGTGGCACTCATAGTGTGGTGCAGAGCACCCGCCGGTCATCCCCATGGATCTTACAACAACACACCAAGAGCCAAGTGGACCAATGGCAAGAACCCACGCACGAGCTACTGAAACCGAGGTTACTTCTCTCATCCTTGAGCTCTCTTTGTATCCAAATGAGACATGTCTACTATCTCAAGCGAAAACCCTTTGCATGCTTAGGTACCAAGAAAACAACCATGAAGAGGCAAAGGAGAAAGGCCAAGCTTGGATGGCTCCTGCACTTGGCCGGACGTCTAAACACCAACTCGAATGATCCGGGCCAACCCGAACAAACATGCCCTCTGGATAGGCATCTGGACTGGCCATCCGAGTAACATCCGGGCCATCGGGGTTCTACCCGAACATTTGAGTTCATCGATAGAAAAGCCCCTAGGCCAAGCCGGACCATTCGGACTCAGTCCTCAGACATCAAGCCCATCGAGACCACCCATGTGCTCACCGCCTCACCCAGACAATTCGGGTATCTAGCTGGATCATCCGGCCCTGCCTGCATGCAGCTTGGCCCAAGTGTCCATGTATGTTAACCCCCCTCCCCGCCTAAACTGACTTGGACTATGAATAAACGCTCCATCCCCCTTCCTAGGGTCAATAAAGTATATTAAACCAATTTGAGAGAGCTTTGCTCCTTGTACCTCCTAGAGGATCAAGTCCTCCTAATGGAGTAGGATTTCTCTAGATCATCAAGGCCATCACCTTGTCTATATAAGAGGAGGATGGACTTGCCGTACAAGAAAATTACTTGTCTTGCCATCCAAATCATCAAACACTAACCAAACACGGACTGTTCACGACCTCCAGCCTAGATGTCTAGCTGGAAGCCTGGATGATCCGGCCAAGCCCAGATTTTTGACAGCAGCACATTGATCGGGTTGTAACTTTTGCATATGACCCATATTAAGATTTTTATATATATCAAAATCGCCCATTTCGACGAGACACACAATTTTTATGTTGAAACATTTTCCATCCGAGGCCATCTTAATAATATTTCATGCCATTTCATAATCTGATGTCAACACGAGTATCTATGAAATTGTCATACCTTTTACACCTGAGCTCTGTTTTGGACTTTTACACCTGAGCTCCGATTTGGACTATCTTTATATCTATTTCCATCAGCTTGAAGAGAGCCATCCAATGGTAACATAAAATCATATATTTAACCTCATCTTGCTACAGCCTCAAATCACTCTTTGCAATCATGCCATTTCTGAGCGTCAACAGGCCCTCACCAAAATATCAAATATTCAGAAAATATGTTGGAACTATTTAAAAAAACATTAAATCAATCAATTTTTTGACCAAATTTGAATCTGCTTCAGTTTAGTCCAAAAATCCAAAGGTACATCAGCATCCTCTTCCCCTATCCCAGATTCGCTAGCCTTGCACCGGTCGGCGCCTGTTGGTTCCCTGATGGTGGTTGCGTCACTATATATGCCACCCTATGCGGCTTCATCGCTCTCCCGCTTCGAGCTCATGATGCTCTTAGGATGGTATTTCACTCAATCCC
>NC_041380.1:83780214-83780859 GCF_002162155.2 Triticum dicoccoides
CTCCTGTCGATCCAACTTGGCACATGATTGGCCGTGTCGGCAACTGCTGCTGCTTGCCTATTCTATCGTGTCAGTTGGGACCTCTTCACTCGGGTGACCTGGCATGGGGGTTTGGGGCGTCTGGAGGGTATGAAGGGCTGGAGAAAACTGTGATCGCGGCCACCATCCACAACGACGACACATGCAGGCTCCGCGTCCCACCATGGTGGCAATGCCTCCTCCTCCTCCACGCGGGATTTGGAGAAGGGGAATATCCCTGATGCTTTGTCTGGCCATGACAGTGGCGGCGCATTCACGCCATGCCTTAATGTTGATGACACTGTCTTCATCCCCTACTCATCTGCTCGCTTTACTTCTCTGCATTATGTGTGAGCTCCCTTCAAAATCTCGACCCTGGTGCCATTGGGATGCCAAGTTGTCGTCTCTCTCAGTGTTGTGTAGTGCCCTTCATTTACACTCAACTTTGGGCAATGATCAGCCTTCGCTGGAGATAATTTCATTATTCGCATTATCTTCGATCATGTCATTTAATCCTCTTAGCTCTCTCTTGCCACTCCCATGGACTCTCACAATCCTTCCGGCGGTGAAATTGGCCCTTTGATCTCGCTTCCCTTATAAATTAGATCATATTCAGGACTTCAGGTG
>NC_041380.1:83781158-83815096 GCF_002162155.2 Triticum dicoccoides
TGAGATTTTGGTAAGAAAATTAACCCTTGCCCCACCTGGGACAAACTCACTTTTTTTTGCCAGATAGTGGGACATTATTTTTTCTGGTTGTACTATAATTTTGTGGTTTGCCAAATTTTAGCATGCAAACTGTGGCAAAATTTCCTATATATGAACCGAATTGCCGCATATTCTTGTCTAATATACACCCTTTACTTATTTTGCCGCATATGTACCCAGCATAATTTGACCCCAAAAAATGGGAACCAAATAGGTTCCAGTAAAATGTCTTCCCAGCTGAATCCAGGAACCGGTTATGTTAGGCAGTAGAAATACATCATATACTCAAACCTTAAACATCAGGAATATTTGTAGAGTCATATAAATTAGTGCACCAAAATCAACAGACCAAAAGGGAGATTTATCCTAGATGTAGATCATTATTATGCCATTTACATTTCCCTGAAATAATGATGAGAAACATTTATCCGCTGAAGAATGGCAGCAAAAGAAAGGGCAATTAATGTCTGAGGAGTTGAGACGGAAAACATCAATATACTACTACCTGTAACGACTTGCTGAAAAACGGATACTTCATAGAAATAATGAGGCTCCTCACTTGGAACTGGACAGGTCGGAAGAAGTATAGTATCATGCTACTAATGTTGATCTGGCTCAAGCATATGCTGTATGATCTGGGCTGTATTTCTAGTAGAAAACGAAGGGGCCTGCAGATTACTAAGGCCCCAAATAGAAACCCAGGGTAAGAAACACACTGGGACTTGGCCAAATTCCAAGTTTTACGGTAGGAAACAAATCGCTTTCTGATTTTGTAAGGAAAATGAACACACTGTGCACGCTGTAAGTAGAAGGTCTTCAAATGTAGTGCTACCATTTGTGTGTGAGACCAGAAAGCAAATAAAAATATGAATGTGATTGTTAGTGACATTGGAATGACATATATCAACAGTACCAGGTTGACCATTCGCAGCAACGAAAAAGTAGCACTTAAAGCTGGATACTTTTGTGTACAAAAGGATAGTTGGGTTTTCAAAACAAGCACAAGTTGTTGACTGAAACAAAGCAACTTTTCAGTGCAAACATTGCATTGTTGACTGAAACTGGAACGACATCCATACTTTCTCAGAATAAACATAATGCAACTGGAACAATCGAGGTAGCATCCACAATCTTTCCCAGTTACATGTTTTGGCAATTAACTATTTTTGCATGACATACAATGCATGTTCGGAATCACAAAGGAATAGTAGACCATAAATGTAGCGGCACGTCTTATTTAAGGACCAGACAAAATACAGTGCGATCTTCGAGCATCAACCTAAGTAAAAGACATTAGATTCCTCAGGTATATAATCAACCTTGTCTGCAAAGTCACAGATAAACCATTGGCATGCTTATTCTGAAATATCGTCATCTATTCATCTTCATTTACAAAATAACAGTTAAAAGGGATCGGCAGTTGACAAATCATGGGCATCCAAAGACGACACATCATCATTTTGTATGAATTCCAATTGAGCGCCTTGAGAAGCTCTATTTTCCATTTCTAGCAGCCTGTATTGATCAGCCACCCATTGTTTGTTGATCCTATGACTTACTCCAAATTTGAGTTCCTTCAGCACTTTTGCGTTCAAAATAAAGAACTTGGCAAAGCCAACATCTTGCTCACTGCCCTCGTAATTTTTCAATACCAGTTTTTTTAGATGGGTATCAAGGCCTTTGACTGGATCTAATGGGTCATACTGACGTGCATTTTTCGTACCTATCTTCAAGTATTTCTCCCACTGGAAAAGTAAAGAAGAGGCATGTTAAAGTAAGTCTTAACTAGACTTGATTATATATCCAACAGATTATTGTCTCTGCAGAATCAAATATTTATTTTGACATTTAAAAGAAAGCAAGGATGAGTATACTCACAATGACATGAAGCTTTTCCAAGCACGGGAAGCATCTTAAGACGTCAATAACAGCATTCAAATCAGGGACTGGAAACTCGAGAGCCAAAACCTTCACTGTGGCTATCGTATTATTCAAGCTTGTTGGGGTTAAACTCTGAACAAAAGAATGGGCATGAAACAAAAGAATGAATACAAAAATGTAATGATGCTGCATCTGTATGTAAGAGTTAAGATGAGTATGTTGTTGCTACCTGGAAGACTACATTAGCAATCTCAATTTTGGAGATGCGGGGAGACAAAAGGCCCAGTATCTCCAGTTTAGGTGCCTGGATTATCCGAATAATCTCACCCCCTTCGCGCGGACAAGGTAGTAGCAGCCTTTCAAGGAGAGGGGCGTCTTCAATGAACAATTCTCCTTTGGCTGCAAAACAAGCGCAGAGGCTCACACTCCTAAGAGTTGCCGAGCTAATGCGCAAGCAATTAGTATCACGAATTTCCTTCAATTCAAGCGACTCCAACAGATGGCAGGCAGAGAGCACCCCATGGAAGACATCCTGGCAGATGGATACGCGCCGCAGGATGAGCTGCTTGAGCAACGGAAAACTAAGTGAATGAGTGATCTCCTTGGGGAATTCGCAGAAGCTGATTAGGGCCACGAGGAGAGTTGGTGCTAAGCAGAACACTGATGAGGGCAGCGGATAAAGCTTCTCATGTACATAGTCCAAGAGGTCGAAGCTGATATCGAGCTCCTTAAGGTTTCTGAGGGCTCGGGAGTGGAACCAGTTCTCGATCTGAGCGGCTTCCTCGGCGTGCCTTTTTTTCGCTTTGTGGAGGCGGACGAGGCGGAAGACGAAACGGCGGGCAGGTCCAGGGTGGTCGGAGAGGATCCTGGAGACGACGGAGAGGCGCTTGAACTGTTTGGAGCAGAGGTGGTAGGAGGCGTGGAGGTTGAGAGGCGCTGAGCGCCAGAGAGGGCGCCATCTGCGAGCGATGGCCTGCGTGCGGGCGCCGTCTTTGGTGGGGAGGAGGGAGATGATGGTGCCGAGGATGTCATCGGGGAGTTTGCTGATGAGATCCCCGTCGCTGACAAGCTTATCCTCGCGGATCCGCTTCCGTGGCCTTCGCCCGGCGGTTCCGGCGGACGTGAGCCTCTTGGGTGCGGGCGCCGCGGCCTGAGCCTCCGCCTCCCTCTTCCTGACGGCGGGTATCGCCGCCACCGTCCTGTTCATGTCCGGCCGCGGGAACAGGGGATATGGGTGGTGCGGCTCTGCTGGGACGGAATGGGGGGGATTTTTTTTTGAGACAACGGAATGGGGGGAATGGGAACGAAACGCAGGATAAGGGCCCTCTCCTGCTCACCTTGTTGGGCTGGACTGGGCCTGGTTGGTTCTTAACCAAAATTGGCAGTATTTTTAATTCGGCTGCATGGCCATCGTTTAGGATTAAAATTGTGATTTCGTTCAAATTACACTCGAGCTTTTTTCCCTTTTTTTGCAGGGGGAAATAGATTCGATTTCAGATAGCGCTGATACTGATACAGTTTGTCTAATTCACATCTAGATGTTTTTTAAGAATATCACATCTAACCTCCCATAAATATATAATGAAGCAACAAGAAACAAAAAAAACTAGGACAAAAAATAGACCACAAACAGAGTAAAAATCAGCTTAGATATGACATAATGTGTCCTAGACAGACCCATACTGATAACTATTAGGACGCCAATATCCATGATCAGTTTGTCTAATTCATATCTAGATGTTTTCTAAGGATGTCACATCTAAGCTCCCACAAATAAGGTAGCAACAAGGAACAAAAAAAAGTTGGGACAAAAAAAATAGACCACAAATATAGTGGACATCAGGTTAGATGTGACATAGTTATGTTACATCTAGATGTGTCCTAGACAGACCCATCCATGATTTGCATTATCCGTTGAAATGTACCAAAATCAATAAGATGAAAGATATACAATCCAATTTTTCGATTCAATAGAAGCCCAAAGAGGTGCATATGGTATCCAAATAATAATAGGATAGATATGTCAAAAGCAGGTCTGATTACACCTATTCCTAATCCTAAATAGAATGTAAGAACGTAGGAATTTCTATGTAAACAGAGTATCCTATTTTCATAGGCTCGAATGACCCCTTCTTATAATAAAAATGTGCACGGTCTGGTTCCGTATGAAATGAACTTATAATTTGATGATCGAGTCTCCTCCCTCTGTAACTAGAAAGGTAGGCAAATATGAGTTTAGAGCCACCTCGATTCAGGATATCGAAACACCAACACGTGTGACATAATAGGTATTCACTCACACACCGTGTGTGGCATGAGCAGGGGGCAGTCCGCACGGGCTGTGTGTGGGCGAACAGTAGAATTGCCCACACGTGTGGGGGCAGCTATTTCGTGCCACACGTCCAATAAGTACTACTCGTCCTCACCCCGCGCGTGTGGCACGAAACAAAAATGCCCACACATCCTAGCGCAGCTATATTAGGTACCCGTGGGATGACGATTTAGTTGTCATCCGGGATGGCAGATGTAGTTATCCGGGATGGCAAATATGGTTGTAAAAGCATGGCAACTCTCTCTATTTTGATTAACTATAGTTGTCATGTCTAATTTACGGTAGTTGCCGCGTGTAATCAACTCATAGTTGTCGTGTGTGATTAACTACTTGCCGCATGTGGTCAAATAATAGTTACCATGTATGTTTACCTAGTTGCCATGTGTGGTTAATCACATTTGTCATGTATGTTTATCTGATTGCCACGTATGCACATTTGCAGTTGCCGTTTACCACGTGAATCATAGTTGCCATGTGTGTTTGCCTAGTTGTCATGTATACACAACTGCAGTTGTCATCCAACAACGTACGACTATCGTGTGAGCGAAAAGCAATTCGCTCACACGTGTGTGGACTAGGTGGTCGCTGTGTGGGAAGAAACTAGTTCGCCCACACAGCGCAGCTAGCAACCGCATGCTGTGGGGCATGTGGACGACCTCTTCAAACGCCCACACACCGGCCTTGTTTTATGTGGCACACGAAAAATGCCTCGATGTGTCAAGATTCATGCAAAGTTCACTGAACGGTGATCCAGACATATGGGCGAGTTGCAATGTTGTCACATGTGTAGGCATTAATGTTTCCAAATATATATTGTATTTTGGTACGAATATGGATTACCAGAACCCTTGAAATTATGGTTGCCCATCTAAAAGAAGTGTTACCAAAAACTGCGTGAAAATCAGAGTGTCTAGCTAGTGTTTGAATTTTTTTCTAGTGATTATGTTTGTGTTATTGCATCTATATTTTTTCTATAAAAAAATTGTGCGTACTAGCTACAAACCCTGTCCTGTGCATATCCTCTTCTAGATGACGCCACGTGTCCCTCCACGTCATCTAGGTTCTCCTCTCCTCTACCCGGATCCTGTCGGTTACGCAGGAGCTCCTAAAAGCAACTCCAATGCAGGTACCTATTTCGTCTGCCGTCGTTCATTTGAGTCGGCGTGGACAAGAGTGGAGGCCCAATGCGTCGACCCATTTCGCAAAACGAGTCTGCTTCATGTCCACGAAGACCCATTTGCGGCCCAAATTTGTGCCAGAAATGCGTCAGCACGGACGCGAGGTGGACACCTCGCGCTCCTTCCGTCGCGTCCCCACCTGGCGGTCGTCCAACTACCGCGATCAGCTTTATTAATGACGACGGTCCACCTCGGACCCACGCGTCAGTGACGGCGGTCGGCCTTTTTTAAACCGAGCGTGTAGGGGGGATCCTCATTTGCTTCCAGAAGCCCCCCGTCACTAGTAGAAAAAGAGTCTAATGTGAAGCTCATTAGTCCCGATTTGTAATTGAATAGGCACTAATGTGACCATCAGTGCCAGTTCCAACGGCTAGGCAGGCGCCGCTCGTTAGTCCCGGTTCGTGTCACGAACCAGTACTAAAGAGGTGGTGATCTTTAGTACGGGTTGGTGGCTCCAACCCGTACTAAAGACCCCCTCCCTTTAGTACCAGGTTTGATTCCAATCTTTGGGATGGCTTGGTAAGACTACTAAAGGAAAGATGGCACCTTGTCAGCGTTGAATCGAGATTCCGCCGAGTTCCAAGCTAGGGCCGTTGGTACACTCATTCTGGCGGTTCAAATAAAAATACTCTCTGAAGAGTTCCACAGTCGGCTCCTCTTGAAGATACACCTCACAGAGAACTTGAAAATTACAGACGTTGGATATGGAATTGGGTCCAAGATCTTGAGGGTGAAGTTTGAAAAAAAATGAAGAACGTATCTGAAGAACTTTGAGCCGGGTGGTGAAAACCCCCGATTCATGTGGTCAGTGAAGACAATAACTTTACCGTCTTTGGGATTAAGCCGTTCCTCGTCCGAGTCAGCAGCACGATAAGACATAATGTTTTTCTCTAGAAAAAATCCAATGGTGACAAACTCTTTCAAGTTATCTTCAGTTACTATGGAGGGGACCCCGTTGTAGACTGTTGGTGCTTTTGACGGCATGATGAAAAAGGGGAAGCTGAAAAGAAAGTAATTTGCCAGTTCAATTCATTGACGAAGTTAAAGGTTCATGATCATGATACAGATGAATAATGGCGGCTTAAATAAGGGCTAATGACATATAAAGGAAAAATAAGCCGGAGTCATAAGCCGCCATGACTAAAAAGTATTCGAAGGTTGCCAGAATCAAAATTGGCTAAGTGTTGAGACAAACAGGTTTCCCGAGCTGTGGCTATTATTATGGATCAAAATGGTTCAGAAAAGAAAAATAAAGTTAGACCTAAAAAAAGGGCACAGAGGAGTTCGTCAGTTCTAAAGAGGCATTTATACAAGAGAAGGGGATCTGCTAGCGTCTAAAATGGATGAGAGACAGCTACTGCGTAAGTTCTGCACTACTTTTAGATCGAAAGAGGGCGCGGTAAGAGAGGTTGCAACGAATCTACGACGAACAGCAAAGAACACAAGAAGAAAACCTCCTGAACCCTAATGCAGATCTATAGGGGTGAGAAGGTGATAGCTTACGGGTACGGAGTTGCTACGGCGGGTCACCTCCGTTCTCTGGACAGAACCAGGGTGATGCAGTGGCCGGAGTTGAGGACGACGGTGCGCTGCGGCGGCGGTGGAGCTCGAGCGGCAAAGAAGGTGCGAGAGGAAGAAGAAGAAAGAGGAATAGCCCAACGGATTGACTGGAAAGAATAACTTTGAGGTGGTTTCGTACCCTACCATAATCTCTTCGTTTGTTCTCCGCTATTAGTGACTTTGGAGTGACTCTTTGTTGCATGTTGAGGGATAGTTATGTGATCCAATTATGTTATTATTGTTGAGAGGACTTGCACTAGTGAAAGTATGAACCTTAGGCCTTGTTTCCTATCATTACAATACTGTTTGTGCTCACTTTTATCATTAGTTACCTTGCTGTTTTTATATTTTCAGATTACAAAAACCTTTGTCAACTATCCATATACCACTTGTATCACCATCTCTTCGCCGAACTAGTGCACCTATACAATTTACCATTGTATTGGGTGTGTTGGGGACACAAGAGACTCTTTGTTATTTGGTTGCAGGGTTGCTTGAGAGAGACCATCTTCATCCTACGCCTCCTACGGATTGATAAACCTTAGGTCATCCACTTGAGGGAAATTTGCTACTGTCCTACAAACCTCTGCACTTGGAGGCCCAACAACGTCTACAAGAAGAAGGTTGTGTAGTAGACATCAAGCGCCAGAAAATTTCTGGCGCCGTTGCCGGGGAGGTGAGTGCTTGAAGGTATATCTTTAGATCTTGCAATCGAGTCTTTTAGTTTCTTGTTTTATCACTAGTTTAGTTTATAAAAGGAAACTATAAAAAAATGGAATTGAGTTTGTCTCATACGCTTCATCTTTTTAATATCTTTCGTGAGTATGATGGAAAGGAAAATTGTGCCAAAGTGTTAGAAGAAGAATGCATTAAAATATTTGGCACTAAATATTTGAATGATGAGCATGATTGCAATGTTGTTAGTATGAACTCCTTGAATATCCATGGTACTAATGATGACTGCACTAGTTATGATGAAAATGTCTCCTATAAACATGTCAATTTTTGTGGAGTGCATTGGGTTTGCAAGTACACACCAAATAGGGAAGATAGATATTGAAAGAGGCATAAGCACTTAGAAACTAAATTGTTGCAAGAAAGGCTAGATGATTGTGCTGAAAATTTAAATTTTCTTTGCCGTACTTGTGGACTTTGCAATGAAAGTGGTCATTTAGCTATCCGATGCAAATTGTTTCATGATCTAATCGTGTCCAAAAATTGTGATGAGTTGATTTCCCTTGCACATTATAATGAACTTAGCTTGCTTATGGGTTGCGAAGAAATGAAACATATAACTGGGCATCTTCCAGAATTTGCCCGTTATAAACTTCTTGGTTTTGATCTAGAGGAAATTTATATGTATTGTGCGGTGAATTGCATTGAAAATCCTTATATTGCCAATTACATAAAGAAAAGAAAGCAAATAGAAGATGAAGAGAACAGTAATGAAAGGGAAGAGACTTCCCAATATTCTCCTATTATTTCTTATGATGAATCAGGTAACAAGGAGGAGCCTCCTATTCAACCAATATTATTAATAAGGAGCACCAAAAGGAGGATTGAACCCACACATGATGTGGTGAAAAAGAAGAAAAGAAAAAGGAAGAGAGGTAAAAAGATATCTCTCCCAAATAATATTGCTCCTATTACTATTGTGCCTCATGAAAATATAATTGTGAAAGATAATGATACTTCTTATGATCTTTAAAATCTTTTTGGCACATGCTTGAAAGAATATCATAATTGTTATACTATTGGTGCTATCCATACTATTAATGATGAGAGTGATTATGCTTATAATATGAAAAGGCCCAAGCTTGGGGATGCTATGTTTGATGAAGATGATGTTTTTGAGAATATATTTGCTGCAATTAATGTTTGTTCCAAGTTTGGGGATGCTACGTTTAATGAGATGATATTTTTAGTCTCCCAAGTTTTGAGATGTAAATTTATAATGATGATAGCATGCCTCCTATTTATGATAACTATTGCGATGACACTTATGCTATACAAAGTAGTGATGATTATATTTATAAAACTTGTCATGATTATGATTACCCTTTTTCTGAACATTAATCTTTTAATGTGGAAACAATTTATAGTATTCGAGTTTCTTATGATACTCCAACTATTCCGAATGAGAAGAATTTTTCTTATCTGGAGAGTAATAAAATTTCTATGCTTGTGGATCATGAAAAGAATGCTTTAGGTGCTGGTTATATTGTTGAATTCATTCATGATTCTACTGAAAATTATTATGAGGGAGGAATATATGCTTGTAGGAATGGCAATAATATCTAGTTTCCTCTCTATGTGCTTAAAGTTTTGAAGTTATGCTTGTTTTACCATCCTATGCATGTTGATTCTTGTTCCCACAAGTTGTTTGCTCACAACATCCCTATGCATAGGAAGTGGGTTAGACTTAAATGTTCTAGTCATATTCTTCATGATGCTCTCTTTATGTTTCAATTCTTATCTTTTATGTGAGCATCATTGAAATCATCATGCCCAGCTAGGGGCGCTAAACGATAGCGCTTGTTGGGAGGCAACCCAACTTTATTTTTGTTCCTTGATTTTTGTTCCTGTTTAGTAATTAATAATTTATCTAGCCTCTGTTATGATTGAGTTTTTTATGTTTTAATTAGTGTTTGTGCCAAGTAGAACCTTTGGGAAGACTTGGGTGAAGTCTTTATGATCATGCTGTAAAAAACAGAAACTTTAGCACTCACGAGAATTGCTGCCATTTTTTTATTGAGGAGTACTATTTAGTTAATTATTTTTCCATATGATTAATGGATAAATTCCTCAGGTCCAGAAATTTATTTTAGAATTTTTGGGGTTCCAGAAGTTTGTGTTAGTTACAGATTACTATAGACTGTTCTATTTTTGACAGATTCTGTTTTTCGTGTATTGTTTGCTTATTTTGATGAATCTATGGCTAGTAAAAGAGTTTATAAACCATAGTGAAGTTGGAATACAGTAGGTTTAACATCGATATAAATAAAGAATGAGTTCATTACAGTACCTTGAAGTGGTGTTTTGTTTTCTTTCGCTAACGGAGCTTACGAGTTTTCTGTTAAGTTTTGTGTTGTGAAGTTTTCAAGTTTTGGGTGAAGATTCGATGGACTATGGAATAAGGAGTGGCAAGAGACTAAGCTTGGGGATGCCCAAGGCACCCCAAGGTAATATTCAAGGACAACCAAGAGCCTAAGCTTGGGGATGCCCCGAAAGGCATCCCCTCTTTCGTCTTCATTCATCGGTAACTTTACTTGAAGCTATATTTTTATTCGCCACATGATATGTGTTTTGCTTGGAGCGTCATTTTATTTCATTATGTTTTGCTTGCTGTTTCAATAAAATACCAATATATGAAAATCTTAAATGTTGGAGAGTCTTCACATAGTTTCATAATTATTCGACTACTCATTGATCTTCACTTATATCTTTCGGAGTAGTTTGTCGTTTGCTTTAGTGCTTCACTTATATCTTTCGGAGTAGTTTGTCGTTTGCTCTAGTGCTTCACTTATATCTTTTTAGAGCACGGTGGTGGTATTATAGAAATAGATGAACTCTCATGCTTCACTTATATAATTTTGAGAGTTTTAAATAGCATGGTAATTTTCTTAAATAATCCTAATATGCTAGGCTGTAACACCCCGAGACCGTTGCGCCAGGTGTCTTCCAGTTATTCGCTGTTGTTGCTTTGTCATTTGCTTGCATGTTGCATCTTGCCATGTCATCATGTGCATTGCATCCGCATGTTTTCAAAACTTGTATCCGTCCCGGTCTCCTCGTTCGTTCCGTTGTCCGTTCTGAGTCCAGACACACTTACACGCGCCCGCGGCACGTCCGAAATATTATTTTATAAGTTGCCGTAAAATGTTCTCGGAATGGGTTGAAAGTTGGCATGCAGTGTTGTTATGTTGTTAGTAGGTCGCCTGCCTAGTTTCATCGCATTCGGAGTCCGTTTGACGCCCCAACGGTTAAATATAGCAGCAATAGTAGCCGGTCTACCGTCGGACGTTTTCGGTCTCCGAAAACAGTCGCCGGGCCTCTCTCTATTCTCTTCTCTTAGCTCGAGCCCTTCTGCACAGCCCACAAGTTCCAACCGACCCCTCGCGTGCGTGTCCGAAACTGCCCCGAACCCGACCCGGATAGTCATCACCGTTGGGTCCGGAACATCCCCAAACATCTACAAAATATCACCGTTTTCTTATTTGGACTCCCTAACCTATTTATTCTCGACCGTCCAATTTCGATCGGAGGGTCCAAACCTAACCCTTTTTGTCCCTATAAATAGTCCACCTCTATCCAAATCAGACCAAGACCTAATTTCTAGGGATCCTCCCCTGTCCAATCCCCGCCGCCGCCACTCTCCTTGTTTTCAGCGCCGAGCCAACCAGCCCCCTCCCCTCGATCCAACTCCACCTCACCCGATGCCTCCTCCTCCCTCTTCGATCCAGAGGAGTGGAGCTCCTCCGTGCCCTCGCCTCCACCCAACCTATCGTCGCCGGCAACCCTGGCTTGCCGGAGCCGTCGCGCCGTCCTACCGGCCATCGAGGTCATGACCAAGTCGCTCCTCTTCCTTCCCTTCCTTCTCTCCGTTCCACCCCTGATCCCTCTCGTTCCTCCCGGTCTTGCCTTTGTGTAGGAAGAAGCACGCCCATGAAATGGACGCCTCCAGCAAGCACCGGCGTCCTGCCATTCTCCGTTGACGCCGGAGCTCCCGCACGCCATCCCCGACGCCGGTCCTCGTCTACAGCACCTCGGCGCCGCGCGCCCATGCCTCCCTCCCCACGCCCGGATCCGCCGTAACGTCGTCCAAGCCCAGATCAGGCCGAAGCCGCCTCCTCCTGCCGCCATGGCGCCCGAGGCCTCCCTGCAGGACCACCACCGCCGCCACTTGGAGCTTCCTCAACCTCACCGCCGGTCACATCGGCTCCACCCTGCCGGATCCACGTCCGCCGCCGCAAGTCCCGGTCCTCCCCGCCCCCCAAGTCCCTCGTCGGAGGTCGCCTGCGTCGCCCGTCGAGTCCCCTGCTTCGCCCCTTCTTTGAACCTGCCTCTCTCTGTTCTCTGTCAAACGAGATGGGCAGCGCCGAACCTGCTCCCTGTCGTGCGCTAGGTGGGCCTCGCGCAGGCCCAGCGCGCCTAAGCCGGCCTGCCCGCTAGGCCGCCGCCAGCTTCCCTCACTGACTGGGCTTGGCCCATGGTGAGCGCCCAGTCCGCTGAGTTTCAGCCTGTTGTGTTTTTTTTAGATCTTTGAATTTAGCTATTATCCCTGGAACGACTGTTTTACAGAAAAGCCCCTGTTCTTCTTGCATTTAATAACTCACCAACCATGCATCACATGTAAAAACTTAATATATGAAACTTGCTTAGAATTTTGTGTAGATTAATAATTTGCCACTTTCATCTATGTTTAAAATGTTGTTTGTTTAAATTTGCTTAAATAACTTGTTAAAATGCTTTATTTCATAATTAAATAACCATAGCTCCAAATTTAATAAACTTTATATGTAAGTGGGGTGAAAAAATGCCTAGTTTAACATGGTGGCCTTACTTTGCATGTTTAACAACTCTAAAAATGGTTTAGGGCAGAACAGTACCAAACCTAAAATATGCATATGGGGATTTACCGGAATTGTTGTTCGTTGTTTCCGGGCTCATTTAAACTTGCCTAGATAGGTAGTTTTACTTTGCTTCACCTCTTGCCATGCTAAACAACATTTAATATTGTTGGGTACATAAACAAGAGAGAACTAAATAAGACATGTGGTGTTTCGTCAATATGCAACTCGTTGCATATTGAGCTCCACTTAAATTGTAGTGTTGTTTGTTGCACTTTGCCATGCCATGCTTCATTAAACCGGACATGCATCATACTTGGTTGTGCATCATGCCATGTTTATGTGGTGGTTGTTTACTATGTTGTGTGCTTCTTTCCGGTGTTGCTTCTTCGGGTTGGTTCTGATAACATAGCGTTTGTGAGGATCCGTTCGACTATGTTCATTTGTCTTCTTCATGGACTCGTTCTTCTTCCTTGCGGGATCTCAGGCAAGATGACCATACTCTCGAAATCACTTCTATCTTTGCTTGCTAGTTGCTCGCTCTATTGCTATGGCTATGCCGGGATACCTACCACATGCTTTATCATGCCTCCCATATTGCCATGTAAAACCTCTAACCCACCTTGTCCTAGCAAACCATTGTTTGGCTATGTTACCGCTTTGCTCAGCCCCTCTTATAGCGTTGCTAGTTGCAGCTGAAGATGGAGTTTGTTCCTTGTTGGAACATGTTTATTGTTGGGATATCATTATTACATCTTGTTTAACTTAATGCATCTATATACTTGGTAAAGGGTGGAAGGCTCGGCCTTATGCCTGGTGTTTTGTTCCACTCTTGCCGCCCTAGTTTCCGTCATACCGGTGTTATGTTCCTTGATTTTGCGTTCCTTACGCGGTTAGGTGTTATGGGAACCCCTTGACAGTTCGCTTTGAATAAAACTCCTCCAACAAGGCCCAACCTTGGTTTTACATTTGCCTCACCTAGCCTTTTTTTCCCTTGGGATTCACGCTCCCGAGGGTCATCTTTATTTTCACCCCCTCAGGCCAGTGCTTCTCTAAGTATTGGTCCAATCTGAGCGATGTCCGGCACCCCCTGGGCAACCAGGGTTGAAAGATCATGGATGTCGCCTAGAGGGGGGGGGCGAATAGGAGCTTTAAAATAATTACGGTTTAGGCTTGAACAAATGCGGAATAAACCTAGCGGTTAATTTGTCAAACACAAAACCTACAAGAACTAGGCTCACCTATGTGCACCAACAACTTATACTAAGCAAGATAAACAACTATGTGATAACAAGATATATGACAAGAAACAATGTGGCTATCACAAAGTAAAGTGCATAAGTAAAGGGCTCGGGTAAGAGATAACCGAGGCACGCGGAGACGACGATGTATCCCGAAGTTCACACCCTTGCGGATGCTAATCTCCGTTTGGAGCGGTGTGGAGGCACAATGCTCCCCAAGAAGCCACTAGGGCCACTGTAATCTCCTCACGCCCTCGCACAATGCAAGATGCCGTGATTCCACTAAGGGACCCTTGAGGGAGGTCACTGAACCCGTACAAATGGCAACCCTTGGGGGCAGTCACCGAACCCGTACACTTTGGCAACCCTTGGGGGCGGTCACCGGTACCCGTCAAATTGCTCGGGGCGATCTCCACAACCTAATTGGAGACCCCGACGCTTGCCCGGAGCTTTACACCACAATGATTGAGCTCCGAACACCACCAACCATCTAGGGCGCCCAAGCACCCAAGAGGAACAAGCTCAAACGTACCAAGCACCCAAGAGTAATAAGCTTCTCAACTTGTAACTTCCATGTATCATGTGGAGAACTCAAACCGATGCACCAAATGCAATGGCAAGGGCACACGGAGTGCCCAAGTCCTTCTCTCTCAAATCCCACCGAAGGAACTAATGCTAGGGAGGAAAATGAGAGGAAGAACAAGAAGGAGAACACCAAGAACTCCAAGATCTAGATCCAAGGGGTTCCCCTCACCTAGAGGAGAAAGTGATTGGTGGAAACGTGGATATATATCTCCTCTATCTTTTCCCTCAAAAACTAGCAAGATTCCATGGAGGGATTGAGAGTTAGCAAGCTCAAAGAAGGTCAACAATGGGGGGAGAACACGAGCTCAAAGGACAAGGTTCGTTGGGGAAGAAGACCCCTTTTATAGGTGGGGAAAAATCCAACTGTTATGCTCACAGCCCGCACCGAGCGGTACTACCGCTCCAAGGAGCGGTACTACCGCTAGGGCGGTAGTAGCCCTTTGAAACACAACAACAAGGAGGCAAAAAAGCCAGAAGAACCGTCGGAGCGGTAGTACTGCTTGACCTCACGGTACTACCGCTAGGGGTAGTGGTACTACTGTTAAGGGTAGTGGTACTACTGCTTGCGAGCGGTACTAAAAAATACTTCCGTACCTACCTCCGCAGGACTTGGGACGAGTTTTTTGGTCCGGAGCGGTACTACCGCTGTAGGAGCCACGGTAGTACCGCTCTGGAGCGGTAGTAAAAAATTACATCCGCTCCAATTCGCGGTAGTACCGCTGCAGCTTTTCCAGAACACCAAAACTGCCACAACTTTTGCAAACGGACTCCGAATTCGATGAAACCAAGTTTGTTGGAAAGCTAGCGACAAGGGCTAACACAATCTTGAGAGAAATACCAATAAGAAGCAAATGAGAAAAAGGCCCAAAAGAAAAAGGTGAGAACCCTTTCTCGGGTAAGACCGGTAAAACCTCCAACACCGAAAACATCATAGAAGACGCATGCGAACTCCATTTTCGATGAACTCAAGCTTGTCATCAAGATGACCATAAGCTCTAAGACTCACAAAGAGAACCAAACAAGAACTAAGAAACATGATGCAAGGATGAAATGGTTTGAGCTCTCTACTAACGATACGATCAAGCTACCAACTTGAGAGCTCCCCTTGATAGTACGGCAAACGATCCTATAACCCGGTCTCCCAACTACCACCACGAGACCGGTAAAATAGAAAACCTATCAAGGGCAAACCTTTGCCTTGCACATGGTCCACTTGAGCTAGATGATGACGATCTTGACTCCCTCAAGTTGGACCTCCTTTCTTGATTGTGTTGACTCGATGAAGACTAGTTGATTGCTCCCCCATACTCCACTATGGGTGAGCCACTCTTCCGCACATCTTCACAAGTCCATTGTCACCACAAAGGACGGAAAGCTTCAAGCATTTGATCTCTTCGTGATGCTCCACTTGAACTTGCACACCGCAACCTTTCTTGATTGTGTTGACTCGATGAAGACTAGTTGATTGCTCCCCCATACTCCACTATGGGTGAGCCACTCTTTCGCACATCTTCACAAGTCCATTGTCACCACAAAGGACGGAAAGCTTCAAGCATTTGATCTCTTCGTGATGCTCCACTTGAACTTGCACACCGCAACCTAACCCCACAAAGAACCCTCACGAAGACCATGGGTTAGTACACAAAGCGTAATTGACAATGCTTACCATACCATGGGGTCACTTGATCCCTCTCGGTACATCTTCTACGCTTTGTGGGATGATCAACTTGATTCACTCTTTGACTTAGTCTTGATCAACCTCTCACAAGACCAATCTTTAGGTAATTCCTTGAATAGCACCTTGGTCAACACAAACTCTCCTTGAAACCAACACATGTACTCCAAGAAAAGCCTATGGACAAAACCTTCAAATATAACTCAAGCAAACCATTAGTCCATAGAGATTGTCATCAATTACCAAAACCAAACATGGGGGCACCGCATGTTCTTTCAATCTCCCCCATTTTGGTAATTGATGACAATCACTTTCAAGAGAGTTTAATACAGGGAATTATGCATCACCATGCAATGCAAAAACCAATAATGCATGCGTATGAGATGCAAATGCTTAGGAACAAAACCAAAGCAAGGAGAAAATTCTAAAGACTTCTCCACAAAACTCTCTGAAACCTCCACAAAACTCTCTGAAACTTCTCCCCCATTGGCATCGATTGCCAAAATGGGCGAAAAGCTTAGAAGGCCAATATAGATTGAGTTCCTTCATAAGTTGTGTATTTCTCAACAAGAGAGTGGAATGCAATACACATATCCAACAGTAAATACTTGGAGGAAGACAAACTATATTGAGGCCCAAAGATTGCAAAAGAAAGATATGCCACAAAGACATAACAAAGAGAGAAACAAGCAATCAAGCAATCAAAAGATACCAATTGAAGCAAGCTATGAAAAGATACCAATTGAACCAACTAGACCAATGATCCTACGAGCCACAAGAATAAAAGATATTATGATAAGAGCAGAGCAGTGTTCTAAAGAAACTAGAGAAGCTCCCCATGATTTGTGCACATCAAGAATTTTTGTATTTGGATACAAAGTGCACAAAATAGGATCATAGCTCCCCCAAAATCAATAGAAACTTACAACAAGTGCAAGAGAGCATATAGAAAACTAAGCCTAGTACTTGCAACAAACACATGGTTGAGCAACAAGTAAGAGAGGCAACTTAAGAGTGGGCTCAACCAAAAAGATGTGTGTGAGTCAAGGCAATACACTTGAGAATACTAATGTACAGAAGAGCATTAAGCATCAATAAAGTCTTTAAAGAATGAGGCACACGATGCAAGGCCTATCATTCCCACACACAACTAGCAAATGGGTTCACAAGCTTACTAATAAGCATATAGAGAACCTATGCTTGTGACAACCCGCGGTGCAGATAGAAGATGAAAGGCACATCAAGACGAGGGATGCCAATTAAGATGGCAAAAACCTCGTAAATATAAGCATGAGGAAAATAATCTTCACCACACAAGAGCACATCAAGATGCAACGATAGAAGACACGCACTCAAGGCAAAAGCTTGTTGGGGAACGTAGTAATTTCAAAAAATTTCCTACTCACACGCAAGATCATGGTGATGCATAGCAACGAGAAGGGAAGAGTGTGATCTACGTACCCTTGTAGATCGACAACGGAATCATTAGCACAACGTGGTTGATGTAGTCGTACGTCTTCACGGTCCGACCGATCCAAGCACCGTTACTCCGGCACCTCCGAGTTCTTGGCACACGTTCAGCTCGATGACGATCCCCGGGCTCCGATCCAGCAAAGCTTCGGGGATGAGTTCCGTCAGCACGACGGCGTGGTGACGATCTTGATGTTCAACCGTCGCAGGGCTTCGCCTAAGCACTGCTACAATATGACCGAGGTGTAATATCATGGAGGGGGGCACCGCACACGGCTAAGGAACGATCACGAAGATCAACTTGTGTGTCATGGGGTGCCTCTTCCCTCCGTATATAAAGGATCCAAGGGAGGGTGCGGCCGGCCCTAGTAGGAGGCGCGCAGGAGGAGTCCTACTCCTCCCGTCCCTTTCCTTGTCTAATTAGGAGAGGGGGAAGGAAGGGAGAGAGGAGAGGGGGGCGCCGCCCCTCCCGCCTTGTCCAATTCGGACTAGGGGGAGAGGGGGCGCGCGGCCTGCCCTGGAAGCCCCTCCTCTTCTCCACTTTAGGCCCATGAGGCCCATTAACCCCCCGGGGGGTTCCGGTAACCCCCCGGTGCTCCGGTTTTATCCGAAACTTCACCGGAACACTTCCGGTGTCCGAATATAGCCGTCCAATATATCAATCTTTATGTCTCGACCATTTCGAGACTCCTCGTCATGTCCGTGATCACATCCGGGACTCCAAACTAACTTCGGTACATCAAAACTCATAAACTCATAATATAACTGTCATCGAAACCTTAAGTGTGCGGACCCTACGGGTTCGAGAACAATGTAGACATGACTGAGACACGTCTCCGGTCAATAACCAATAGCGGAACCTGGATGCTCATATTGGCTCCTACATATTCTACGAAGATCTTTATCGGTCAGACCGCATAACAACATACGTTGTTCCCTTTGTCATCGGTATGTTACTTGCCCGAGATTTGATCGTTGGTATCTTAATACCTAGTTCAATCTCGTTACCGGCAAGTCTCTTTACTCGTTCCGTAATACATCATCTCGCAACTAACTCATTAGTTGCAATGCTTGCAAGGCTTATGTGATGTGCATTACCGAGAGGGCCCAGAGATACCTCTCCGACAATCGGAGTGACAAATCCTAATCTCGAAATACGCCAACCCAACATGTACCTTTGGAGACACCTGTAGAGTACCTTTATAATCACCCATTTACGTTGTGACGTTTGGTAGCACACAAAGTGTTCCTCCGGCAAACGGGAGTTGCATAATCTCATAGTCATAGGAACATGTATAAGTCATGAAGAAAGCAATAGCAACATACTAAACGATCGGGTGCTAAGCTAATGGAATGGGTCATGTCAATCAGATCATTCACCTAATGATGTGATCCCGTTAATCAAATAACAACTCTTTGTTCATGGTTAGGAAACATAACCATCTTTGATTAACGAGCTAGTCAAGTAGAGGCATACTAGTGACACTCTGTTTGTCTATGTATTGACACATGTATTATGTTTCCGGTTAATACAATTCTAGCATGAATAATAAACATTTATCATGATATAAGGAAATAAATAATAACTTTATTATTGCCTCTAGGGCATATTTCCTTCAGTCTCCCACTTGCACTAGAGTAAATAATCTAGATTACACAGTAATGATTCTAACACCCATGGAGCCTTGGTGTTGATCATGTTTTGCTCGTGGAAGAGGCTTAGTCAATGGGTCTGCAACATTCGGATCCGTATGTATCTTGCAAATCTCTATGTCTCCCACCTTGTCTAGATCCCAGATGGAATTGAAGCGTCTCTTGATGTGCTTGGTTCTCTTGTGAAATCTGGATTCCTTTGCCAAGGCAATTGCACCAGTATTGTCACAAAAGATTTTCATTGGACCCGATGCACTAGGTATGACACCTAGATCGGATATGAACTCCTTCATCTAGACTCCTTCATTTGCTTCTTCCGAAGCAGCTATGTACTCCGCTTCACAGGTAAATCCCGCTACAACGCTTTGTTTAGAACTGCACCAACTGACAGCTCCACCGTTTAATGTAAACACATATCCGGTTTGCGATTTAGAATCGTCCGGATCAGTGTCAAAGCTTGCATCAACTTAACCTTTTACGATGAGCTCTTTGTCACCCCCATATATGAGAAACATATCCTTAGTCCTTTTCAGGTATTTCAGGATGTTCTTGACCGCTGTCCAGTGATCCACTCCTGGATCACTTTGTTACCTCCCTGCTAGACTTATAGCAAGGCACACATCAGGTCTGGTACACAGCATTGCATACATGATAGAGCCTATGGCTGAAGCATAGGGAACATCTTTCATTTTCTTTCTATCTTCTGCAGTGGTCGGACATTGAGTCTTACTCAACTTCACACCTTGTAACACAGGCAAGAACCCTTTATTTGCTTGATCCATTTTGAACTTCTTCAAAATTTTGTCAAGGTATGTGCTTTGTGAAAGTCCAATTAAGCGTCTTGATCTATCTCTATAGATCTTAATGCCTAATATGTAAGCAGCTTCACCGAGGTCTTTCATCAAAAAACTCTTATTCAAGTATCCCTTTATGCTATCCAGAAATTCTATATCATTTCCAATTAGTAATATGTCATCCACATATAATATCAGAAATGCTACAGAGTTCCCACTCACTTTCTTGTAAATACAGGCTTCTCCAAAAGTCTGTATAAAACCAAATGCTTTGATCACACTATCAAAGCGTTTATTCCAACTCCGAGAGGCTTGCACCAGTCCATAAATGGATTGCTGGAGCTTGCACACTTTGCTAGCTCCCTTTGGATCGACAAAACCTTCTGGTTGCATCATATACAACTCTTCTTCCAGAAATCCATTCAGGAATATAGTTTTGACATCCATCTGCCAAATTTCATAATCATAAAATGCGGCAATTGCTAACATGATTCGGACAGACTTAAGCATCGCTACGGGTGAGAAGGTCTCATCGTAGTCAATCCCTTGAACTTGCTGAAAATCTTTTGCGACAAGTCAAGCTTTGTAGACAGTAATATTACCGTCAGCGTCAGTCTTCTTCTTGAAGATCCATTTATTCTCAATTGCATGCCGATCATCGGGCAAGTCAACCAAAGTCCATACTTTGTTCTCATACATGGATCCCATCTCAGATTTCATGGCTTCAAGCCATTTTGCGGAATCTGGGCTCACCATCGCTTCTTCATAGTTCGTAGGTTCATCATGATCTAGTAGCATGACTTCCAGAACAGGATTACCGTACCACTCTGGCGCGGATCTCACTCTGGTTGATCTACGAGGTTCAGTAGTATCTTGTTCTAAAATTTCATGATCATCATCATTAGGTTCCTCACTAACTGGTGTAGGTGTCACAGAAACAGTTTTCTGTAATGCACTACTTTCCAATAAGGGAGCAGGTACAGTTACCTCGTTAAGTTCTACTTTCCTCCCACTCATTTCTTTCGAGAGAAACTCCTTCTCCAGAAAGTTTCCGAACTTAGTAACAAAAGTCTTGCCTTCGGATCTGTGATAGAAGGTGTATTCAATAGTCTCCTTTGGATATCCTATGAAGACACATTTCTCCGATTTGGGTTCGAGCTTATCAGGTTGAAGCTTTTTCACATAAGCATCGCAGCCCCAGACTTTCAGAAATGACAACTTTGGTTTCTTGCCAAACCACAGTTCATAAGGCGTCGTCTCAACGGATTTTGATGGTGCCCTATTTAACGTGAATGCGGCCGTCTCTAGAGCGTATCCCCAAAACGATAGCGGTAAATCAATAAGAGACATCATAGATCGCACCATATCTAGTAAAATACGATTACGATGTTCGGACACACCATTACGCTGTGGTGTTCCGGGTGGCGTGAGTTGCGAAACTATTCCACAATTTTTCAAATGTACACCAAACTCGTAACTCAAATATTCTCCTCCACGATCAGATCGTAGGAATTTTATTTTCTTGTTACGATGATTTTCAACTTCACTCTGAAATTCTTTGAACTTTTCAAATGTTTCAGACTTGTGTTTCATTAAGTAGATATACCCATATCTGCTTAAGTCATCTGTGAAGGTGAGAAAATAACGATATCCGCCACGAGCCTCAATATTCATCGGACCACATACATCTGTATGTATGATTTCCAACAAATCTGTTGCTCTCTCCATAGTACCGGAGAACGGTGTTTTAGTCATCTTGCCCATGAGGCACGGTTCGCAAGTACCAAGTGATTCATAATCAAGTGGTTCCAAAAGTCCATCAGTATGGAGTTTCTTCATGCGCTTTACACCGATATGACCTAAACGGCAGTGCCACAAATAAGTTGCAGTATCATTATCAACTCTGCATCTTTTGGCTTCAACACTATGAATATGTGTGTCACTACTATCGAGATTCAATAAAAATAGACCACTCTTTAAGGGTGCATGACCATAAAAGATATTACTCATATAAATAGAACAACCATTATTCTCAGATTTAAATGAATAACCGTCTCGCATCAAACAAGATCCAGATATAATGTTCATGCTTAACGCTGGCACCAAATAACAATTATTTAGGTCTAATATTAATCCTGAAGGTAGATGTAGAGGTAGCGCGCCGACTGCGATCACATCGACTTTGGAACCGTTTCCCACGCGCATCGTCACCTCGTCCTTAGCCAATCTTCGCTTAATCCGTAGTCCCTGTTTTGAGTTGCAAATATTAGCAACAGAACCAGTATCAAATACCCAGGTGCTACTGCGAGCATTACTAAGGTACACATCAATAACATGTATATCACATATACCTTTGTTCACCTTGCCATCCTTCTTATCCGCCAAATACTTGGGGCAGTTCCGCTTTCAGTGACCAGTCTGCTTGCAGTAGAAGCACTCAGTTTCAGGCTTAGGTCCAGGTTTGGGTTTCTTCTCTTGATTAGCAACTTGCTTGCTGTTCTTTTTGAAGTTTCCCTTCTTCTTCCCTTTGCCCTTTTTCTTGAAACTAGTGGTCTTGTTGACCATCAACACTTGATGCTCCTTCTTGATTTCTACCTCCGCAGCTTTCAGCATTGCGAAGAGCTCGGGAATAGTCTTATTCATCCCTTGCATGTTATAGTTCATCATGAAGCTCTTGTAGCTTGGTGGCAGTGATTGGAGAATTCTGTCAATGACGCAATCATCTGGAAGATTAACTCCCAATTGAATCAAGTGATTATTATACCCAGACATTTTGAGTATATGCTCACTGACAGAACTGTTCTCCTCCATCTTGCAGCTATAGAACTTATTGGAGACTTCATATCTCTCAATCCGGGCATTTGCTTGAAATATTAACTTCAACTCCTGGAACATCTCATATGCTCCATGACGTTCAAAACGTCGTTGAAGTCCCGATTCTAAGCCGTAAAGCATGGCACACTGAACTATCGAGTAGTCATCAGCTTTGTCTGCCAGACGTTCATAACATCTGGTGTTGCTCCAGCAGCAGGCCTGGCACCCAGCGGTGCTTCCAGGACGTAATTATTCTGTGCAGCAATGAGGATAATCCTCAAGTTACGGACCCAGTCTGTGTAATTGCTACCATCATCTTTCAACTTTTCTTTCTCAAGGAACGCATTAAAATTCAACGGAACAACAGCACGAGCCATCTATCTACAATCAAGCATAAACAAGCAAGATACTATCAGGTACTAAGTTTCATGATAATTTTAGGTTCAATTAATTTACTAAAAGAACTCCCACTTAGATAGACATCCCTCTAATCCTCTAAGTGATTATGTGATCCAAATCAACTAAACCATGTCCGATCATCACGTGAGATGGAGTAGTTTCATTGGTGAACATCACTATGTTGATCATATCTACTATATGATTCACGCTCGACCTTTCGGTCTCCATGTTTCGAGGCCATATTTGTATATGCTTGGCTCATCAAGTATAACCTGAGTATTCCGCGTGTGCAACTGTTTTGCACCCGTTGTATTTGAACGTAGAGCCTATCACACCCGATCATCACGTGGTGTCTCAGCACGAAGAACTTTCGCAACGGTGCATACTCAGGGAGAACACTTCTTGATAATTAGTGAGAGATCATCTTATAGTGCTACCGTCAATCAAAGCAAGATAAGATGCATAAAAGATAAACATCACATGCAATCAATATAAGTGATATGATATGGCCATCATCATCTTGTGCTCGTGATCTCCATCTTCGAAGCACCGTCGTGATCACCATCGTCACCGGCGCGACACCTTGATCTCCATCGTAGCATCGTTGTCGTCTCGCCAATCTTAAGCTTCCACGACTATCGCTACCACTTAGTGATAAAGTAAAGCATTACAGCGCGATTGCATTGCATACAATAAAGCGACAACCATATGGCTCCTGCCAGTTGCTGATAACTCGGTTACAAAACATGATCATCTCATACAATAAAATTTAGCATCATGTCTTGACTATATCACATCACAACATGCCCTGCAAAAACAAGTTAGATGTCCTCTACTTTGTTGTTGCAAGTTTTATGTGGCTGCTACGGGCTTAAGCAAGAACTAATCTTACCTACGCATCAAAACCACAACGATAGTTTGTCAAGTTGGTGTTGTTTTAACCTTCGCAAGGACCGGGCATAGCCACACTCGGTTCAACTAAAGTTGGAGAAACTGTCACCCGCAAGCCACCTATGTGCAAAGCACGTCAGGAGAACCGGTCTCGCGTAAGCGTACGCGTAATGTCGGTCCGGGCCGCTTCGTCCAACAATACCGCCGAACAAAAGTATGACATGCTGGTAAGCAGTATGAATTATATCGCCCACAACTCACTTGTGTTCTACTCGTGCATATAACATCAACATATAAAACCTAGGCTCTGATACCACTGTTGGGGAACGTAGTAATTTCAAAAAATTTCCTACGCACACGCAAGATCATGGTGATGCATAGCAACGAGAAGGGAAGAGTGTGATCTACGTACCCTTGTAGATCAACAACGGAAGCGTTAGCACAACGTGGTTGATGTAGTCGTACGTCTTCACAGTCCGGCCGATCCAAGCACTGTTACTCCGGCACCTCCGAGTTCTTGGCACACGTTCAGCTCGATGACGATCCCCGGACTCCGATCCAGCAAAGCTTCGGGGATGAGTTCCGTCAGCACGACGGCGTGGTGACGATCTTGATGTTCAACCGTCGCAGGGCTTCGCCTAAGCACTGCTACAATATGACCGAGGTGTAATATCGTGGAGGGGGCACCGCACACGGCTAAGGAACGATCACGAAGATCAACTTGTGTGTCATGGGGTGCCTCTTGCCTCCGTATATAAAGGATCCAGGGGGGGTGCGGCCGGGCCTAGTAGGAGGCGCGCAGGAGGAGTCCTACTCCTACCGGGAGTAGGACTCCCCTCCCTTTCCTTGTCTAATTAGGAGAGGGGGAAGGAAGGGAGAGAGGAGAGGGGGGCGCCGCCCCTCCCTCCTTGTCCAATACGGACTAGGGGGAGAGGGGGGGCGCGGCCTGCCCTGTCAGCCCCTCCTCTTCTCCACTTTAGGCCCATGAGGCCCATTAACCCCCCGGGGGGTTCCGGTAACCCCCCGGTGCTCCGGTTTTATCCGAAACTTCCCCGGAACACTTCCGGTGTCCGAATATAGCCGTCCAATATATCAATCTTTATGTCTCGACCATTTCGAGACTCCTCGTCATGTCCGTGATCACATCCAGGACTCCGAACTAACTTCTGTACATCAAAACTCATAAACTCATAATATAACTGTCATCGAAACCTTAAGCGTGCGGACCCTACGGGTTCGAGAACAATGTAGACATGACCGAGACACGTCTCCGGTCAATAACCAATAGCGGAACCTGGATGCTCATATTGGCTCCTACATATTCTACGAAGATCTTTATCGGCCATACCGCATAACAACATACGTCGTTCCCTTTGTCATCGGTATGTTACTTGCCCGAGATTCGATCGTCGGTATCTCAATACCTAGTTCAATCTCGTTACCGGCAAGTCTCTTTACTCATTCCGTAATACATCATCTCGCAACTAACTCATTAGTTGCAATGCTTGCAAGGCTTATGTGATGTGCATTACCGAGAGGGCCCAGAGATACCTCTCCGACAATCGGAGTGACAAATCCTAATCTCGAAATACGCCAACCCAACATGTACCTTTGGAGACACCTGTAGAGTACCTTTATAATCACCCATTTACGTTGTGACGTTTGGTAGCACACAAAGTGTTCCTCCGGCAAACGGGAGTTGCATAATCTCATAGTCATAGGAACATGTATAAGTCATGAAGAAAGCAATAGCAACATACTAAACGATTGGGTGCTTAGCTAATGGAATGGGTCATGTCAATTAGATCATTCACCTAATGATGTGATCCCGTTAATCAAATAACAACTCTTTGTTCATGGTTAGGAAACATAACCATCTTTGATTAACGAGCTAGTCAAGTAGAGGCATACTAGTGACACTCTATTTGTCTATGTATTCACACATGTATTGTGTTTTCGGTTAATACAATTCTAGCATGAATAATAAACATTTATCATGATATAAGGAAATAAATAATAACTTTATTATTGCCTCTAGGGCATATTTCCTTCAAAGCTTTCACGGAGCCACCAAAGAAATAACACAAGAAAGACAAGGTGGACGTGAAAGAAAGGATATCATCTAGATATGCACTTCTCTCAAGTGTATAAGATTCTAGGTAGACGAAATCATGATATATATATATATATATATATATATATATATATATATATATATATATATATATATATCTACAAAGAAGGATGTCCACCCGAAATAGTTACAACACGAAGGAACAAGATATCCAAAAGGAAGTCATACATATGCCAATAATATATTTGCTTGAGAGCATAGCACATGGCTAGATATGGTCTTATTGTATATAAATGAATTCCAACCACACGAACATCAAAGACATCACAACTAGCAACAAGACATCATTGTTGGGATGCTTTGAGAAAGGAAACAAGTATCACAAGAAAGAATGGATAACATGCCATGATACAACCTACACAAGGTTGATGCAAGAAATGTGTGCATGAAGTATATGAAGATACTTGTTACCGAGATAACATTGGAAGGATGTAGTAGATACCAATTGAAGGTACAAAGTAGTTCATTTATCATCCTAGCTTGACTCTAATAAGCACATGGTGACAACACCTTCCTTGTGAGTGAGTCGAGCATCCAATGCATCTCCACTTGTTCCTAGAACAACAACACAAACAAAATGGTACCCAAACTCATTGGGACCACAGAGTTAGAGAACCAACAACACATAGGACAAACTCCACATAAATATGTGCATATAGATATGAAAATGAATTTCATGCACATCTCATCCAATTTGAGACTTGGTGGAGTTCCCCCTATATATTGGGTCAAAGAAAGTAAACATGCCAAAGAAACTACAAGAAGTAAATGTGCATGCTCAAGACTTTCAAGAACCGAGACCAAAAGACAAAGAAATACCAAGCGAAGAAAAGATACCAAGTGAATAAATCATCACTTGGAGGATATCCATAAAAGATACATCAAGGAATGAGATATCCATTGATACACTCAAAAAGAAAGATGTCAAACTCCCAAAAGAGAGAATGGTTCCAAACAAACCAAGCCCTCTACAAAGTTTCGTGATGGCACAAAGTACCAAAAAGAAACGGCTTGCCTTCCATAAACACACACTTGATAAGGATCACAAGATGAGTGTTTTATAAAGAATAGGATAGCTCCCCCAAGACTAGTGCATTATAGAGAATTTGCATTTGAATACAAAATGCACGAGGTGGGATCACCACTTTCACTATATCTAGAAAACACTAGACAAGGTCAAGAAATTAACAAGATCCACAAGTGGTATGGAATACAATGGGAGTTGACACAATCCTAGGAAAGAAATAAAGCAAATAAAAGCAAAGGCCAATGTAAAGATGATCAATAATTTCTACCACACATAAGTGAGTACCAATTGTCAAAAGACAAGAAGTATTTGGAAATAATTCCCGGTGGTAGATAACAAGGATATCCGACATCATCTTCACACCAAACAAAAAGCAAATTGCAACTTGTGAGCTAACATGCCACCTAGGAACAAGATAATTTACAATATCAATTCTAGGTGACAATATCTCAAATGTACACATTTTCTAGGCTAGTAATATACACATAGCATATTACTCCCCCATAATGTGATACCAATTAAAGATAAACAAGAGGCAAAATAACGATCCAACACGAGATAATTAATGGACAATATAGAATTTGAATTTCTTATTAGAAGACATACCACATAGCGACTGGATAATCTTGAAATATCAATACTAGATGGTATTACTCATGTACACACATATATAGGATTGTGAGGTGCACAAAGCACATGACTCCCCCATAATGGGATATTCCATTAATCTCTCACAAGAGATAACTAAGAAAAGAACAAGATGCAAAAGGCCCAATGCATGACACACATGTACATGATGTGCAAACCAACACACACATACTTGATTGCTCAAGATAATCAAGTTGGAAGCACAACATATACAAACACATGCAAGGAACAAAACCAAACATGCAAAGGGGTAAGTAACTATCAATATAAACACTTTAAGCATGAGTTACCGCATGGAGAAACATTGGATATAAGATAGAAACTTGATAATTCGAATAACTTGGCTTGAGACAATTAGAATGATGAAGTCCCCTTAATTCTTCATAAAGTAGCCAAGTCTCCAATTCCCTCCAACAACACCTATTGATCAAGTTTGAGCTTGTTGGTCCCCAACCAAGTTGGGTCCTAAGAGGTTAGTCACAATAGGCTTGGCTACCCAAATGGTTCTCTTCTTGACACCACTTTGAGTACTAACAACTTTGGCAAACACATTGACAACCTTATCCTTCCCAAGAGAATATATATCATCAATAATAATTGGGTTGGATAAGTTACCACTAGTGCATGAAGAGGCGAGGTGACCTTTCTCACGACATAAGTAGCAACGTCTACTCTTCACTTTCTTCTCACTTGATTTCTCAACTTGAGAAGCATTAGCTTGAGGATTCTTGGGAAGAGGACTTTCTTCAACTTGTGGTTGAGCATGAGATCGAACTTGTGGCCGCTTCCCTTGTTGCTTGTCACTAATGGCCTTCTTGTTCAATGGGCAAGATCTAACATGATGCCCTTCTACTTTGCACTTGAAGCAAACAATCTTGGCCGAATTCTTGACTTGTTCTTGGCCCTTCATTTTGTTCATCTTGGACTTCTTCTTCTTCTTGGAGTTGAATCCAAGTCCACCTTTGTCATTGGGGGATTTTTGCACACTCAAGATATTGTTGAGTGTGAATTTCCCTTCATGACTCTTTTCCAAGTCTTTCTTCAAAGAAGTGACTTGGGCCTTGAGCTCTTTGATTTCCTCTACATGGTTAGTCTCAACACAAGTACTAGAGGAAGTATAAGCTTCATTTTTAGAGCAACAAGGCAAGGAAAGCAATTCATCACAAGATGTACCAACATTGTGAGTAGATGAATTACAAGGACTAGCACATGGCAACATAGCATTTTGACTAGAAGTAGTGCTAGTATCCACATGAGGCTCACTAGATGTTACCTTAGCAATCATGGCCTCATGAGCTATCTTTAGCACATTATGGGATACTAGAAGATCATCATGAGAGATTGAGAGATTTTCATGACTTTCTTCCAATTTTCCATAATTACGAGATAGCAACTCAAGTTGAGCCCGTAGCTCAACATTGTCCTTCAAAATGGATGCTTCATAAGTAATAGAGTTAGTAGTACAAGCATCATCATTAACAACAAGAGGAGAGGACAACTTGGAAAGCTCTTTTAAATAAGAAGCTTCAAGTTGAGCATGAGACTCGGTGAGTTTGATGAGCTCACCCTTAATGACCCTTGAGCCATTTTCAAGGTGCTCAAAATCCTCAAGGAGTCTAGCATGAGCAACTTCAAGCTTAGCATTTTTAGTTCCAAAATCATTGGCCACCACAAGAGCTCTATCACGAGATTCCCTCACTCTAGATAATTCTAGAGCAAAAGTCTCCTCAAGAGATTCCTTGGTGGTTTGTTCAAGTTCAAGAGCTTGAGAAAGGTCCGCAATCTCATTAGCGTAATCACGCTCATGACCTTCCATTTTATCAATGGTGACCTCATGATCCTCAAGACGAGATTCCAACTCATCAATGTATTTCTTGCCCTCAGTAGTAATAGACATGATTTCCATGAAGTTGGAATGAGCAATTTTATTCTTAAGAAGAGATTTAAAAATCATTTCCCCCTTAATTTTTAAGGAGGCAACATCATCATAATCAACATCATCATCACTCTTGCCATCATCAATATCATCACAAGATATATTGGGATTCAAAGTGGGAGATACCTTTGAAGCCTTGGCCATAAGGCAAAATGCAATAGATGATGATTTAGGATCCCTTGAAGCACCATCCAAGACCACATCTTGTTCCATGGAGTGTTGGGTTTCCTCTACATTGTTAGCACAACAACTCGAGGAAATACATGCATTTTCATCATGGCAACAAGATATAGCAAGCATATCATCATGAGATTTAGTCAAACAATTTCTACATGATATGCAAGGACTATCAACACAAGCATGTGAAACATTTGGAGTGCTCGAAGTGCTAAAGTTCAAAGATGAAGCATTGCAATAAGAAAGTGATGAAGGATTATCAACAATGAGCCCACTATCATCATTGCAATGAACACCACTACTCACCATGTCATTACCTTGTGGCAAACCACACGTAGGTGAAGTAGAAGAAGTTGAGAACACAACATGGCCGGAGGTGGAGGGAGAACAATCATCCCCACAAAACTTGGACACGCCATATTTATCTTGAAGCTTTGTCCACAACTCATGAGCATCCCGGAACGACATGAGTTGAAATATAACTACATTGCTCAAAGCATCGAAAAGCACATTAGAAGCTTGAGCATCCTCTAAAGATAATCTTAGGGGATCCTTTGGAGGAGAAAAACCCATATCTACAATTCGCAATAATTTTGGGTTCATAACCCTAAAGAGATTAATCTTAGAGGTAGCGGTACTACTGCTAAGGGTAGCGGTACTACTGCTTGCGAGCGGTACTAAAAAATACTTCCATACCTACCTTCGGAGGACTTGGGACGAGTTTTTTGGTCCGGAGCGGTACTACCGCTGTAGGAGCCGCGGTAGTACCGCTCTGGAGCGGTAGTAAAAAATTACATCTGCTCCAATTCGCGGTAGTACCACTGCAGCCTTTCCGGAACACCAAAACTGCCACAACTTTTGCAAACGGACTTCGAATTCGATGAAACCAAGTTTGTTGGAAAGCTAGCGACAAGGGCTAACACAATCTTTATAGAAATACCAATAATAAGCAAATGAGAAAAGGCCCAAAAGAAAAAGGTGAGAACCCTTTCTCGGATAAGACCGGTAAAACCTCCAACACCGAAAACATCATAGAAGACGCATGCGAACTCCGTTTTCGATGAACTCAAGCTAATCATCAAGATGACCATAAGCTCTAAGACTCACAAAGAGAACCAAACATGAACAAAGAAACATGATGCAAGGATGCAATGGTTTGAGCTCTCTACCAACGATACGATCAAGCTACCAACTTGAGAGCCCCCCTTGATAGTACAGCAAACGATCCTATAACCCGGTCTCCCAACTACCACCACGAGACCGGTAAAATAGAAAACCTATCAAGGGCAAACCTTTGCCTTGCACATGGTCCACTTGAGCTAGATGATGATGATCTTGACTCCCTCAAGTTGGACCACCTTTCTTGATTAAGACTAGTTGATTGCTCCCCCATACTCCACTATGGGTGAGCCACTCTTCCACACATCTTCACAAGTCCATTGTCACCACAAAGGACGACAAGCTTCAAGCATTTGATCTCTTCGTGATGCTCCACTTGAACTTGCACACCGCAACCTTTCTTCATTGTGTTGACTCGATGAAGACTAGTTGATTGCTCCCCCATACTCCACTATGGGTGAGCCACTCTTCCGCACATCTTCACAAGTCCATTGTCACCACAAAGGACGGCAAGCTTCAAGCATTTGATCTCTTTGTGATGCTCCACTTGAACTTGCACACCGCAACCTAACCCCACAAAGAACCCTCACGAAGACCATGGGTTAGTACACAAAGCGTAATTGACAATGCTTACCATACCATGGGATCACTTGATCCCTCTCGGTACATCTTCTATGCTTTGTGGGTTGATCAACTTGATTCACTCTTTGACTTAGTCTTGATCAACCTCTCACAAGACCAATCTTTAGGTAATTCCTTGAATAGCACCTTGGTCGACACAAACTCTCCTTGAAACCAACACATGTACTCCAAGAAAAGCCTATGGACAAAACCTTCAAATATAACTCAAGGAAACCATTAGTCCATAGAGATTGTCATCAATTAACAAAACCAAACATGGGGGCACCGCATGTTCTTTCAAGGGTCTATGCCAACCCGACGTCTTGCTCATCCGGTGTGCCCTGAGAACGAGATACGTGCGACTCCTATCGGGATTTGTCGGCACATCGGGCGGCTTTGCTGGTCTTATTTTACCATTGTCGAAATGTCTTGTAATCGGGATTCCGAGTCTGATTGGGTCTTCCTGGGAGAAGAAATATCCTTCATTGACCGTGAGAGCTTGTGATGGGCTAAGTTGGGACACCCCTGCAGGGTTTTGAACTTTCGAAAGCCGTGCCCGCGGTTATGGGCAGATGGGAATTTGTTAATATCCGGTTGTAGAGAACTTGACACTTAACTTAATTAAAATGCATCAACCGCGTGTGTAGCCGTGATGGTCTCTTTCCGGCGGAGTCCGGGAAGTGAACACGATTCCTGTGTTATGCTTGAACGTAAGTAGTTTCAGGATCACTTCTTGATCACTCCTAGTTCGCGACCGTGCTTTGCTCCTCTTCTCGCTCTCATTTGCGTAAGTTAGCCACCATATATGCTTGGTGCTTGCTGCAGCTCCACCTCACTACCCCTTTCCTACCCATAAGCTTAAATAGTCTTGATCTCGCGCGTGTGAGATTGCTGAGTCCCCGTGACTCACAGATACTTCCAAACAGTTGCAGGTGCCGATGATACCAGTGTAGATGACGCAGCTGAGCTCAAGTGGGAGCTCGATGAAGATCGTGTTCGTTGGGTTGTTTCGTTTCCTTTCGATCACTAGTGGAGCCCAGTCAGGGCGATCGGGGATCTATGCACTAGAGGTGGTCTTCTTTTATTTTGGTTCCGTAGTCTGACCTTGTTTGTATTCTGGATGTTGTAATGCTATATTTATGTATTGCGTGAAGTGGCGATTGTAAGCCAACTCTGTATCTCTATCTTATTCAGTACATGGGATGTGTAAAGATTACCCCTCTTGCAACATGCCTACTATGCGGTTATGCCTTTAAGTCGTGCTCCGACACGTGGGAGATATAGCCGCATCGTGGGTGTTACATAGGCATCCAAGAATAGTAAAAACTTTCATATAGAGTATTGAATACTAAGAGAAGTTTGATGCTTGATGATTGTTTTGATATATGGAGGTAATAATATCAAAGTCGTGCTAGTTGAGTAGTTGTGAATTTGAGAAATGCTTGTGTTGAAGTTTGCAAGTCTCGTAGCATGCACGTATGGTAAACGTTGTGTAACAAATTTGAAACATGAGGTGTTATTTGATTGTCTTCCTTATGAATGGCGGTCGGGGACGAGCGATGGTCTTTTCCTACCAATCTATCCCCCTAGGAGCATGCGCGTAGTGCCGAGGTTTTCGATGACTTGTAGATTTTTGCAATAAGTATGTGAGTTCTTTATGACTAATGTTGAGTCCATGGATTATACGCACTCTCACCCTTCCATCATTGCTAGCCTCTTCGGTACCGTGCATTGCCCTTTCTCACATTGATAGTTGGTGCAAACTTCGCCGGTGCATCCAAACCCCGTGATATGATACACTCTATCACACATAAACCTCCTTATATCTTCCTCAAAACAGCCACCATACCTACCTATTATGGCATTTTCATAGCCATTCCGAGATATATTGCCATGCAACTTTCCACCATTCCGTTTATTATGACACGCATCATCATTGTCATATTGTTTTGCATGATCATGTAGTTGACATCGTATTTGTGGCAAAGCCACCGTTCATAATTTTTCATACATGTCGCTCTTGATTCATCGCAATCCCGGTACACCGCCAGAGGCATTCATATAGAGTCATCTTTTGTTCTAGTATCGAGTTGTAATCATTGAGTTGTAAATAAACAGAAGTGTGTTGATCGTCATTTTCTAGAGCACTGTCCCAAGTGAGGAATAAAAAAGAATAAGAAAAGGAGAGAAGCCC